>NW_017275769.1:146144-151829 GCF_001594065.2 Cyphomyrmex costatus
GGGGGGGGGGGGGGGGGAGGGAGCGGGAGCGCGTTGACGCACGGAGCGACGCCAAGCGGTGACCAGCGGTGACGGCCCGCGTCGTCGACGACGACGAGTCGCGTTATGTTTATATTGCGTCGATTACACGCGATGATACTAGATGGCACCACGCTGACCTTTTCTCGGAACGCTCGGACCGAGATTTTTTTTATTCCTGCATTACGGACTGCATTAGAAGCTTATTTCTTACTTTAGCCGGATATATCAAATATGTATCTGTTTTACTTTAAGTTCTAAGATGTAAAAAATAGATTTGTGAAAATAAAGAAAGAAAATTTCTTTCTCTCTCCTCTTTCTCTTCTGATCGCCAAAGCTGTTTCTTCCTCCCCCTTCTTTCCTCCACTTTCCCTTCTGTCTTCTTTCTTTCGCTCGCGTGCTTTTCTTTATTTCTTCCTCTTTTTTTCTGACTTCAGCGATATATGAAGAAGCCTTTTTTTAAAAGGATAAAATGAAGATCTACAATGTTGAATGTATGCCACGTTGCAGTGCGCATTGCAATTTACATGAATTATATGATGACGTTTTGCCAAATTAATAATTAACGAGATTTTGATTACGGATTATATTATTGTAAGAAAGATTAACTTTATAATCTCGATTCTATTTATTCTTTATTTTTTTCTAATTCTCATCAGAAATATATTAGTTGAATCAGTATCAATTATATTTAAAATTAATCGACCAATAATTTCTGGCTGGGAAGAATTAGAAAGAGATATAAATGACAAAAATATATACGTAATTAAATTAAGTCAGTTAAATCGAGATTAAAGTTAATTTTATATTTAATTTTATATTGGTAGAATAATCGTATGATTATGTTTCTATTAATGATCGAAATTATAATAGCTTTAATTTTGATTCAACTTACTCTCTTTATTTTTTTCTAATTTTTAAAACTAGAAAAAGATAGGTTATATTTGAACTGAGATTAAAATTAAACTGTATTGACAGAAATAACAGACATCAGTCATTCGATAATATAAAATTTGCTTCTACTCTCTAAATTGCTTAACATCCGTATAATCAATCCTTGTCGAACGTGTACTGTACGTATTGTGTCGCATTTGCAACTAGATTGATAATACATATAATAAGCTTGGACTATATTTTCGAAAAATATCGCATATAAAATTGTGTACAAAAATATTAATATAATATGTAAAAGTTTATTAAATCTTAATACATATATTTCTTTCAATATGTGGTACTAAATACACATATATTTACGGTAAACAAACATATTTACTCAATAAAAAAATAACAGTTTAATAAAATTAATGATTTTTGTATTATATAATATACGTTTATTTTTAGTATATATATAATTATACGTTTGTATTTAATAAATATCTTTTACTTAGAATTATTCAAATATTTATTATTCAAATTTAATATCTTTTCCGTATACGTGTATTATAGATTTTTCTAATATTTTCGTATGTACGCTATAATTTTTGTGAATATAAAGCTCCTGCTAACAAAAGTTTTTCGTAACTTTGTTCGTTATATTAATGTTTACCGGTTTTTAAATATTCGATGCAAAAAAGATTACGACAAGACAATTGTTTTTCTTCGGTTTTTTCAAGCCATACGCTTCCTCTTTATCTTTAAAACTACATATACATGTATAAGATTAATTGCCAAGATCGAGATAAGTTTAATAAAAAAATAAGTAGATGATTCTAGTTAGTTAGCTGATTAGAATTATCTAACTGCTATATTTAAATCGATATCGTTATGTTTATTCTCTTAATCTATATATCGTGCGGCCAAAGAAAAGCCGATGCGTTATCTATAATGATGCACTGATCGGCTTTTACTATTCTGGAACGTAATCGACGAGTGTTTATCACTAATACGAAAGCAACGTTGCCGTCGCGCGCGAGTAATTAAGGACGTCCTTTTTTAATTCTTTTATCCCGAATCACACATGCTGATAACATAATCAAATCACAGGATGACGTAAATTTTTATCCAGTTGCTCTCTGACAGGAATTAATTATTGTGAAGCAAATAATTTTTATCGAAGCAATCTCATGAAAATTTACATCATTCTATGATGTTCACTATATTATTTACAAATCTATAATAGACTCGAATGTTTGATGAAATCATGTAGTAATATTACATAATTTTTACATTGCAATAGATTATACGTATATAAAATATATACAATTGTATATTTTTATATGCAATGAAATACACGATTATGTAATGTTTTTATAAATATAAAATATACAACACATATAGTATATAGAATGAGCCAACGAAGATTTCCGATTTTTTCTAACTACGATTTATATATTTGAAAAATATTTCAAAATGTTGATATATAACTTCTGATACTTCATTATTATAAGAAAAAGAGGCTGGAGAAGAATATTTCTGCATATTATATTTTCACACAAATTATAGTGTCTGCAATTATAAAAGAGTGGGAAGAGTCTTCGTTGGTACACCCTGTATAATCAATTGTATATGTATAAAATATATACAGGGTGGATATTAAGTACTCTAAAAGATTTTAAGCGATTTAATTGTCGCACAAATTCAAAGCGTAAACTTTACATACAGCTATTATGTCCAAAGCTGCTTAGTTTCAAAGATACAGAGTGTCAAAGTTGCAGAAAAATTTTCGGTTTTTTTTTTTTTTAATTTCGTAAACTCCTTGAGTTATTTTGATGAAACTTCAAACATATATAACAAAGCCGAAACGAAGCTTCATCAAAATATATAACTCAAGTAGGAATTGAAACTTACGTAGGACACGTATTTATTTATTACACGAACGTATTTATTATTTATAGAACAGTACGGGATATACATATATATATTTTCCGCTCGAGGCACAATCTTTCGCACAACGTGCGCTCGAAACTATCAGCTGTACTCTTTCTCCTATTATTTTTCATTTCTACTGATCGTCGAGAGCGAGCACAGATACGTAAAAAGAATCTATAAGAGTACAAACGTGTGTCGGGAGCGATATATACACGGCGGACCGCTTTATCGTTGAAAAAAATCTCGCGTGACGCATACGCGTGCACGCCTATACGTGCGTGTGCGCGCGAGGTTTTACGAGCGCATACATTTGCGGACAGTGTTTCTCGCTGTAGCACGCAGCGATTCTCCGCTTCTCCAGTCTCTCGTCACATTTTCCAATTGCATTTTTATCGCCTTGTCCATTGACCCACTCCTTTCCGCAATATCGCGGCCCCTCGAAGCCCCCCACGTGCACGCACCAAACGATTTATCACGATGACACTTCGACAGCGAAACCATCGGGAATATCGTGGATTAAATAAACGGTTTCATAATTTAACAGTTTTTACAAACGATCTTTCTCTCTTCCCCTCCCCCCCTCCGCCCCGCCTCTCCGCTCCCGCTTTAGCCCTCTCGCTCTTGACGAGCGTCGTTCAATTTCAGTCCCGTCGCGTTTTAATTCTCGAACGATCTCACAGCTATCATTTATCTCTTATCCATAATAAGTACGTGCTTTTTTATATCGCGAGGCAAAAAGTAAACAAGCTAAGGTAAAAATAGAAATGCGTACTTGGGTTAATTATTACTTTGTGATACTATTATAGTATAATGTCAATCGGCGTCAAATATTATGTGTCTTTATGTGGACTCTGAGTAGGGTATATCTATTTATTTAAAAAGAAACTTATTTAAAAAAAAAAAAACGATCTTATTCGAAACTTTTTTATAACTTTTTTTGCAATGAGTTTTTTTTTTTCGAGGTGATGGTAGTAATTGTATTTGTAAGTCCGACAGTAAGTGGCGTGCAGTTTATATAACTAAAGGATGCAATTTAGAATTTACATATAAACAATTGTTAGGTAAGATCTCGATCGTATTAGCATTTAATTTGCTTATTTATAGTCATTTTTACTGATATATAGATTAACTTTAATTTCGATTTGATTTACTTTATATCTTTTTCATTGTTTTAAGAATCAGAAAAGGACGAAGATTTAAGTTAATTTATATTGATAGAGATGGGTATTAGTCGATTATTCGGACAGGTCGATTAATTAATTATTGTATTACTTTTTTAATAATAAAGACACATATGATAGTTACTGTTATAATCCTTAATCTAGTGTCTAAAAAAAATTTGTTTTTCATGTTTATTTTTATGAAAGTTATAGCAATCAAGTTATGCCGAATACAATGATTGCATTCAGCAAAAAAGTAGCTTTGCAACTGTAGCAAAATTTTTCAATATGTTTACGTACTTAGAGCCAATGAAAAACTAAGAATAAAACTACTTGTATCAAAGAATTTTACTAACACAGGCACTCGTAATTCCAGTAAGCACTAATTATTGTAAAAGTAAAACATCAATGTGTGTGTGTCATAATTGAATAATATATAAATATAACACGGTATCATAATACATAATAGTTATATTGTTGAGCATAAAGTTGGCAACATGACATTGAACCTTATATTACTTTTAGATTTAGTTTTATCAGTGTAAGAATGTATTATAAGATTAACTCTAATCTCAGTTTCTCGTTTACTATTGATCTTTTTCTAATTTGTTTAGAAAAAATGTTTAAGAGTAAATAGAACCGAGATTATAAGTTAACCTTACATTGGTGGAATCAGATGATCTAAGTTCATATTTATATTGAGATAATACGTGGCATTGAAAGGTTAAAAATTAGAGTTCACCGTGAAAAAGTCTGGCGAGAAAAAATTCGAAAAGAATCGCAGCGAGGATGCGAATCTTCGTGCGATCGACCATCGGCACACATCATGAGTAGATTTATCAACCGTACTCTTTTAAGAATACACGTGTTATTTTTAAAATGGCAAAACTTTTGATTATTAATTAGAATTTCATATTTATAAAATTATGTTAATAAGAATTGTCAACAAAAATTATATTAAAAAAATTGTATTTGTTAAATGTCTATATTTAATGTACAAAGAAACTATATACACACTCCCTCTCGTTCTCAGATTGTTATCTTTTCTTTTTGAGTATAGGTGACATGTATATTTTCTCTCTCTCTTTCGTTGAAGTTGCAAAACCTTTGGTCAATAATTAAAATTTTATAATTATAAAATATTATATATACTAACGAGAACTGCCAATAAAAATTATATTTTAGAAACCTCATTTATTAAATGCTCATATTTAATGCATAAAAAAAAAACCGTACTCTCTCTTCCATTTTCTCCCCTCGGACTAACATCTTATTTTTTTTTTTTTTTTTTTTAATGTACTCTCTCTTGTCTTTCTCTCGCGGTTCAGATATGGTAACCCTAGTCGTGAATTTCGCGGAGCCGTTTTCGCGGATAAAAGTGCATTGTGTGAAGCGCGCACAGCTCGCAATTAATTCAACGCGAATCGTCGCGACGCGCGTGTGTTGGAAAAGCCGAGCCGGTCGCCTCTTTGCATCCGCGCGCGGAACACACACCTAAACGCGCTAAACTAGCCGGTCTCGCATTATTCCCGCTTCCACACACAGCTGAAAGTCGCTTGTAACTGTTACCAGCGAGGGGCGGCGAAGGCGCGGCGGAGGGGCGAGCCCCCCTGGTCGCTCCCCTCGTTCCCAACCATGGGGGGCCCCGGGGAGGTGAAGGAACAGGGGCGGGCCGGGCCGGGCCGGGGGGGGGGGGGGG
>NW_017275769.1:151945-166216 GCF_001594065.2 Cyphomyrmex costatus
GCAGCGCGGAAAAGGGGAGTCGTACAGTACGTAGCATACATACGAGCGTCTCTCGCTCGCGTGGCCATGCGTGAAGTCAGCCCCCAATGGCCAAACGTGAGTTTCACTCCGCTCGTTACGCGTATTTATAACTTCGCTGGTCACACGCGTTTACAAACGACGGAGTCCGCGCGCGCGCGCGATGCTATCGATTTTTCTGGATCTCCGTGGAGCGCGATTATACAGCGCGATTATGTATGTATGTATTATACGTACATATGTACACGCGACGCACACGCGCGAGCGCGCGCGTGTATATATCATACGCGTGCGCGCGCGCGCGCGGGCCAGCTCGCGGAGTTATGTAACACGCTCGCGTCGTCGCGTTTCTATTAATGTCGCTAATCGGCCGAGTATTAATCACGTAGCTCGTATATATAGCTACATGGCCATTTGTGACGCCAGGATGGCTATTATCATTTTTGCGAACGACGCACACCGGGGTGCCGACGGTATATTTCGTCCTTTTTGAATTTTGGGGACACATGCGTGGGATTCAGGAGGCCTGAATCACGAAGGTCGTGATTTTCAGCCTTTAAACAGGCTGGACCTGCATGGACTTGTATCGACATGCACGAACTCCACGCTGTTGTTCTGAAATTCGACACAGAGAGAGAGAGAGAGAGAGAGAGAGAGACACGTTTCTCGCTGAAACGTTTTGCTTTAATTGCATCCATTTAATTTATTCTTTACCGTTTTTTAATTAGATAGAATTATAAAATAAATTAAACCGAGGTTATAGTTAATTTATATACTTTCGTAGAAGAGGATTAAATTTAAAATACATTGAAATACAATAACAATGACGCTTCGTTTAAAAAATATCTTATAAAGCTGCTAATGGAGAAAACATTAGGAACTGAAATAAATTTTAGAGAAATAAAGATTACGTTTAACCTCTATTCATAATTTTTTATTTCTCCGATGTGTGTTACACGTTTCCTAACATTTCTTCCGTCCGTACAGAAGAGCCTAACTTCTCCTCGATAAACATCTCCTTCGCGTCTTTGAATTTCTCGAAAATGTGCGATTTCAGCATCTTACGAGACACTATGTTTCTGGTGATAAAAGAATATCAACAGAGACTCTCCTTATCTCTACATGTAAACGATCATGTAAGATGATTGCATAGCGCTAGTATACCCGAGACAAAGATTATATTTCGCTTTTAGACGCTTGCGTCGGCAACGTCCCTTTATTTCCCGTAATTTCTTGGACAATTCAGCGGATTAGTGCACTCCGTATGTGTAGGCGCTCGCTCGCCCCGAGGCCGCTCCCGTGTAATTGTTACACCGCGCGTAATACTGATCGCGCGCGGAAGGAAAAAAGGAAAAACGACAAGAAGCCGAGGCTTCACGGTGCATTTTGATGATTATTACCTCTAGTCCGTCGGTTTTTACCGGCCGAACCGGTTTTTAATAAAATTCAGCTCTTCGATTATGTCGTCGGACGTATGTACGATGCAATCGGAGAGCGCATCGCCCGGCAAGGTCTGACAGAGATAGATGAGCGAGCGGGACGGAGAAAGAAAAACAGAGCGAACGAGAAACAAAGAGAGGAAGACACGAGTGAACGAGCGAGAGATAAAGAGAGTGACAGATAAAGAAAAAGAGCGAGTGAATGGGAGACAAAGAGAGAGAGAGAGAGAGAGAGAGAGAGAGAGAAAGAGAGAGAGAAGCAGGTAGAAGCGGGAGATAGAGGCACTTAATAGAGAAAGAGAATAGCAATAGAGAAGAGCGAGACAGCGCGAACGTCATGTTATTCGCGATCACGTACTCGCCTCCACGTAAGCGAAACAAAGAGATCGATCGGCCGAGTTGCGGGGCGAATCATAGCTATGGTGCACCTTTCTCTTTCTCTCTCTTTCCCGATTTACGGAAACGTGTGTGATTCGGCTTCTCTTGCGGTCTCTCGCGACCGATCGCGAAATCCATGTGTCTTGATTGACGGGTGAATGAGTATACGTATATAATACGAAAGTTGAGAGATCGCGCACTGCACACGCAGGCCGCGGGGGCCAGTATTATCGAGAGCTTGTTTGTACGAGAAGCTCCGCGCGGCAGATAAAAGCGGCACTTCCGATAGAGATGTTATTTTCCAGAATCTACAGGCGTGTGTTGTTCTATCAGTCCCTGCGTTTTGCGAATCGTCCGATTTATGTATTCCTGAGAGCATCCACGAAGGCAGGCTGGGGGATCCGCATCAAATTTGTAGTCATGTCTGCATAAACGCATACATAAAGGAAGTTATCTAATCGCATTTTACGCACGTATTCATAATAGAAATACGATTGGATAATTTCCTTTAGATGTACGTTTATCTACAAGTTTGTTTGAGTAGTATAGACCCTAAAAAGGATCTATACTGGTCGTTAACTTATGCTATTAAGCTATAAGAAATTGATCATTCACAGTCAAATGTGAGGAAAATAATCGACTTTGTTTTCCACACGTTCGATTATGATTGGACCTTAATTGATTCTTAATTGTTCGATCATGTCGCTGCGAGATTTATAGCGCAACACTGGACTGCGATTAAATGCAAATCGGTATTTTTAATGCTATAATTTAATCCTTTCAATGTTACGAAGTTATCGTTATAATAAAGAATATGTAATTAAAAGAGTTAAATTATTTATTAACATTGAAATATGTGAATTGATTTGCATTCAATTGCACTCATTGTGTACCAGTGTCATATTAGTTTTCCACTGCGAATGGCACTCAGGAATACTTAAACAGTATAAGGAAATCAACATGCTGGATTTGTTATACTGAAAAAAATGTACTAAATTTTAATAGATATTTATTTAAATAACATACTAAAACTAAGATTTAATGCTTATCACATCTATTATACTTTAGTTGTTAAACATCTCATAACGAATTATTTTATCTGTCTGATACTGATTAAGCGACTGTATTTATAAAGTGATAAGAAAGAGAGTGTACATACATATACCAGATACTTACAAGATTTAAACGCGATACGCGATCACGTTTGTTGATCCTCAACAATGATTTAGATCTGCGGATATCTCGATGGATTTTTTGGGCCGCTGGCAGCATAGAATTTTGAATTTATTATAAATCGCCCGGACTTGTCAGACAGGTTCTCGAATCTTCGGGCTGTCACAGATTCTTAGGACCGGTGATCCGGTATTGTTGGGTCTCTGCAGTATTTCATCTACAAAGACCCTTGGAGTCACAGGTGTTCGCTACTCCTTCGCGTCTTTAATATATTTCCTGGGCACGTATTATGGAATTATTCGGAATAAATTCCGATAAAAAATTCTTCAATTATTATCAAGTTTTTAAAAAATGATTGATATACATTATTGACGTATATTTTACAGAATATAATATAGGATAAATGTTGAGGAGATTTCGTATCGACCGGTATTATTTTTTATCACAAGGATTTAGTGACATTAATCGATAATTTGAATATTAACATTGAAAAAAAAAACCGGATTCTACGATAATAACCGGATGAAGACATCAATGTTAATAATCAATAAAGATTATTTTTTTTTTACGTGAACGATCATTTGATTAATTATTTTTTGCAAAGGGAGCGATACAAAGTAGGAGTTAATGTAAAGTACAATGTGATACATACCTAGATAGCTAGGATTTTAATTTATAGATTAGTACTGATGCGAAGACTAAGTCGAAACGTATACACTGTGTTGTAAAAATATGAATAATTGTTATTAAACAATAATTTTTATAACAACTTTTATTGCTTTTTGTTTCTATTGTATTTTCCAAGGAAAATTCAGAATAATTCTGATCAGAATCCATTTCGAACAGTTCTGTGTAATACGTGTCCTATGTTCGATCGCTTTCTCGTATTCGTCAATCTAAGATTTAAGGAGTTTATTTCCATTATTCCGACATATTTAATTGTCAACTCGTGGAGTTGAAAAAATATCGGATAAGATTATTTGATTAATGGGAAGATTATTTTCAATGCATTTATTTCAGGTGCTTCTAAGACAGTTGCTTATAATTTGTTCAAGTTGGGAATCTTCTATTCCTTGTTTGGCACCCGGTCGCTTTCTCGTATTCGTCAATTAAAAATTCACTCATAGACTCGCGAAACATATCGAAATAACGGATAAACCGAGAAATAAATAGAAAGATCATTATCTTCCTCACGTTCATCTCGAGTGCTTCTAAGAAAATTATTTATAATTTGTTTTGAAGTCGAGATGTATATAAAAAGATAATTCTATTCCCTGTTCAGCATCCGGCCGCTTTCTCATATTTTTCCAATTTAAAATTCACTCGAAGACCCGCGAAACATATCGAGATAACGGATAAATCGAAGAAGGAGGGAGAGGAGAGAATAAAAATAGGAAGGTTATTATTTTCAACGCGTTTATCTCGAGTGCTCCTAAGAGAATTACTTATAATTTGTTTTGAAGTCGAGATGTATAAAAAGATAATTCTTTCCCCTGTCATACACCGTTCTCGTCCGCGCGGTAATCCATTTACCTATAACTCTCATCCCGCGATTTCCATAATCGCGGCGGTTTCTCGCCCGAGCGCGTAATTCCCGGCGAATATGAAGCTTTTACACTCCGAATGCATCTCGGTCAGATCTATTGTCCGAACGTGACCGTCTTTGTATTAAAACTAACGGCGTTCGTAAACGGCACGAGCGCGCTAATCTTGTAACTCTCGTTACATAAATCCTCCTCTCGCGTGCGACCCAACGTGTCCTCCGGATTAGAGGCCGATAAAAAAAAAAAGACACTTATCACGTACGACCTATTTGTCAATGTGCGAAAAATAATTCTCGCCGACGAAAGGAAACAACATTTTCTCCGTTTCGTAACGAACGTGACGGGGCGACTTACGGATGGAAAAATAGAGTGATATCGGAATAAATCGACACGAACAGCGTGTCGAATCGGATATTACTCGTCTAAAAAAAAAAAAGAAAAGGAATGATATAAATCGCTTACTGAGCGATAGTAAAAAAAAAAAAAAAAAAAGAAAAGGAATGATATAAATCGCTTACTGAGCGATAGTAAAAAAAAAAAAACAATACGATTAAGAGTACGACTATTTACGCGCGACGATAAAATAAATACATCGCGCTGACAACGAGTGAATCAACGTTCGAAATGTTTTTCGTGAGACCGGTAGTAGAGCTAGCTTAGATCAAGCGTAGCCGTGAGCAAGCGCTTCTTAACACAATTGGAAGTCTTACGCAATATACGATTTTTCACAATCAGCTTACATCGGAGATTCCACATTTTTTTTAAATTAATTTAATTTATTAATTTTTATTCGCCCTTAAATATAAAACTTCCTATCGAAATTCTCGTCAAAAGATTGTTTTTAAAATCGTCATTCTTGATACAATTATAGAAATCTTGAACATAATTAGAAATCTTATGCGATACGTACAGTTTTCATCTTCATAATCGCAGCCTTTAGTTCAGCCGAGTTCTACATTTTCTTTTTTATTTTTAATTTGTTCGTTATTTCCTTAACTACAAGTTTCTTATTGAAATTCTTGTAAAAAACTATTTTAAATCGTGATTCTTAACATAATTAGAAATCTTACGCAATGCATATGATTTTCACAATCAGCCTTTACGAGTTTCATACTTTTTTTCTATTTGTTATTTGTGTATGTCTTTAAATACAAGTTTCTTATCGAAATTCTTGTAAAAAAAAAAATATTTTAAATTGCAATTTTTGACATAATTATAAATCTTACGCAATGCGTATGATTTTCATAATCAAAAAGAAAATATATTTGCGAGTTTTATACTTTTTTTTTATTTGATGAATCATCTACGTTTTTAAATAATGAGTTTCATGTTAAAATTCTTGTCAAAAGAAGACTTTTAAATAGTGGTTGTTAACACAATTGGAAATTTTACGCAATGCGCGGTTTTCACGATTAGCTTTTTCGCAAATTCTATATTATAAATTCTCTTTTTGGTTTATATTTGTCTATATCCTTAAATATGAGTTTCTTACCGAAATTCTCTTCAAAAGAAGACTTTTGAGTCACGATTCTTAATCCAATTGGAAGTCTTATGCAATCAATACGTACGGTTTTTACAATTAAATCTTTTATCTACTTTTCATTTTGGTTTGTCGTGTACATTTGCCCTTAATACGAGTTTTCTATTAAAATTTTTATCAAAAGAAGACTTTTAAATCTTACGTAATGTGTAATTTTTTATGAGTTCCATATTTTCTTTTTGAGTCATCATTCGTTCAAGTTCTCAAATATGAGTTTCTTATCGAAATTCTCGTAAAAGGAACTTTAAAATTATAATTCTTAACACGATTAGAAATCCTATGCAATGCGTAGTTTTCACACTTATCTGTTGCGAGTTCTACATTTTCTTTTCGATTCGTCGTTTGTCTACGTCCTTAAATAAGTTTTTTATCGAAATTCTCTTGTCAAAAGGAGACTTTTTTTTTTTAAATCGTGATTCCGTCGTGACGACTTTTTACCATAACCTTCACTACAGCCAGGGTCAGCTGATCCCGCGCCCCACAGCAAAACACAACACCTCATTCTGAATTTCTAAAACAGGTTTTTCTCCCCACCGGGATGTAGCCAGAAAGGAGGTGTGTGCGTATACGCTCTTCGTCTTTTTACATCGGGAGCGATCTCTCGATTTTTACCTAAATCGCCTACGCTTAAAAAAACCTGCTACCGGGCGAAGGGCAGCAATTTCACCTGCGGTTTAATACGCGCGTCTCGTCGCGGCGTTAAAAGCCGCGATAAAAGGTTGCGCGACGTAATGCACGTCGACGAGAGATGAGAGTAGGCAACAAGGGAGGGGGAGAGAGAGAGAGAGAGAGAGAGAGAGAGGGAGAAAGAGAAGAAAAACAAAACGAGCATCGTGGGTGAAAAAAAAAAAAAACCCGATGTACCGTCGTCACCGCCGGCAACAGCAGGCAACAGCGCGGAGAGCGGATAGGTCCCCTCCGGAGAGTCGCTCTCGCACGCTCTCGCTTCGTCGAGGTGCCGAGCGTGACCGAAGGCCGGCGCGAGCGACGCCGGAAACAGCCGAAGTGCGGATGTACTGCCGAAACGTCACGTAGGCGATGTTGCTAGGCGGTCGACCATGGGTGACGTGCGGCGGAGGGAGCGGCGGGGCGGCCGCGAGGTGGGATCGTCCGTATAAAAGTCGCGTCAGCGACCGGCGGCCGATCAGTCGAAAGGGTGAATTTGTCGTGGAGCTTTGTCGAGAGCGCTCGCACTCTCTCTCTTTCTCTCTCCTCCTTTTCTCCGACTCTGCGGTGAAAGCTCCCCGGGTGTTCTGAATCCGATCGCCGATTGTCCGTCGTCAATCTGTTCCCCGTGGCCGCTTTCCTCGCGTTTCCAACAGCCCCGTTCGTCGTTCGCCGTCGGCATCTCTCTCTGTCTCTCGAGGAAAATCGCACCGCCGTCGTCCGGCAAGGCCGACGTGAAAGCCGCCGTGTCCATTGTGCGTCCGCCGCCGCCGCCGCAAGACTTTCTCGCGAAACCATGGAGGTCCTGCCGTGTCCTGTCAACGTGGACTTCAGCAACACTCGAGGTGAGTGCGTATTGAATAACGGCTGTTCCGCGACGCCGGCTTCCCTTTAATTCCCCTCCGTTTTCGCACGTCAACTGTCGCGTCGGCCTTCTCCTCCATCGAGCGAACCGTTGTTCTCAGCTGACAACGCCGGCTGCAATCAGCTGATTTTTGCTCTCGCGACACATTTCGTCGGCCGCGTCGCTCGTAATATTTATTTCCGGCGTCTTAATGCAGACGGGGACGCGAGTTTGAGGCACAACCGGCGATTTACCGGTGAAACGTCGAATTATAATTGCGTCAGCGTCGCGGCCTTCCGATCGTGCGAGGGGGAGGGGATGCCCTTCGCTGCCGTTTTTCCATGTTCCTCGATTGTTCTCGTCGCGCTTTCCACTCACAAACTGCCTTCGGTGTGTTTATAAATGGAAATTTTCCAAAAATTTTGCGCTTTCGATCGTCCGGTAAATAAATACGGATTAGTGGACACAAAGACGGTACTACTTCAGTTAATTGTTCCCTTCGGATCGTTATGGAACACAAACAAGGTTTTGTCACCTGATGGCGCAACAACTATAACGTGAATGTATTTCTTTTAATTGGCAATTTGATCGTATTTTATGATTCGCTTTGTTGTGAGATCTTTTTATTTTCGATTCTCCAGCAGCTTTGACGATAGAAACGAGAGAGCTCCAGTATTAGCTTCATAAACGTTAATTAAAGCACGAAACGGAAGGGTTGATTGTTTAAGAAGTGGCGCAGAACGGCGATTGTGATTTTTGTTAAGCGCGACAAGGTAGATAAAAAAAAATCGAGGTCAAACGAGCTCACCTCTTCGCCGGCCGCTAGAAACAATGGTCGAGGCAGGCTCGAGATAGAGTCGGCCGACTGATCGACATACGTCTATTTCTATCGATGTGGATTAACGCTTTAATCCCAATTTACCTTACTTTTTCTAATTCTTAGAAGTGGAAAAATTCTTAGAAAATAATTAGAACTAGAAACTGGTAATTATAGTAGATTTATCAATTAGGGCCAAAATGATCATTTATTTATAAAACAATTTATTCTATATTTTTTAAATTTAACAGGACAATGCTTTACAATTTCGTAAAAAGTTAAAATTAAACCGAACCGGAAAAGATTAATATAAAAAAAAAAAAAAAAAAATACGCTCGTCAATTAAGGAAGAAAATGATAGGTTTACTTATTTATTAAATCATAGATTTATTTCGTATATTTTTAAATTGACGGGCAGGACGTTGCTATAGTTAGACGTTGGATTGATAAAAATAGGTGATTAATAAGAAAGGTGAAATCAAGGTTGAAGTTAATTTACATTGGTGGAAATAGGCTTGTAGAAAAAAAATGTTACAGTTCATACATTCTTTCGACGATCCACGCATTGATTGAAAAATTGAAATGCCTGGCGAGAGGTGGGGGGACGCGACGTTGGTTGCGTCCTCGCTCCTGACGACTGTTCTTTGTTATGTTGCACACACGTCGGTTTTAAACAATAAAACGATGATCTCATCGCTCGATTAATCGGGATTATATAGCTGCGATCGAGTTAACGCGAGCATAAAATTAGCTAATATCTAAAATCTCATTGCGGAAGCAAGAATCGGCGGTATCTCGAAGCACTGATTAGAATTATACATTTGACTTCGGATTATATTTAAATGGAGTGGCAGATAACGTGAATCATCATCGAGAAGCAAAATATATTTTTTTTATTTTCGCTGTAGTTTTCGAGTACATTCGACGATATCAATTGTGATGTGATGTTAATGCCTATAAAGTTACATCATTTCGCACTCTTGTGTCTCGAGAGATAGGAGGGGCTACTTTTCGTTTACTTTGTTCTGATGTACTATGCTATGTAATTTTCTGGACAAAAATTTAGTGGGAAAATTAAATTACAAATTAATTAGGATAAATTATTATTTATCCTAAGTGTGTAATTAATAATTGTTTAATTTGCATTAACGAGATAATTAGTCCGAATTAATTTTATTTGGGTGTCGGAGTAATTGGGGGAATGATTGTGTTGAGCTGTCTGTAGGTCTGAAAATAGAAGAAAAAGTGATCTGCCGCTTTCTTTTCAATTGACCGCTTTAACGTTTAGTTTACTCACCGGGAGAGAGAGGGAGAGACAGAGCGCGCGCGCTTAATTTCGTTTAATTAATTGTTACAGCTGGAAGCGAGACGGACGAATTGGACGGTGCCTGTCAGGCGCTGGCGAAGAGGCTGGAGGTTGAACTCAGGAGGGCTAAACACGCCCAGCTGGCTTGCGGCGAGGTTCTCCTACCTGCCGATTTGCTGCCCAAGATAGCCAAAGATGTACTTACGATGGCAGAAAATGAGCCCTGCGGCCTTCGGTAAGTAGAATTTTCCATATTGCCAAACAATTTCCACGAACCCTCCCCTTCTTCGAGTGATTCGAATTTGACCAAATCAACATGATCCGCGAATCCAGATAAATATTATTTCGCGCAACAAGTGTCCATCTGGAAAACATCGAAAAACTTTTCTCCTAATTGCTTTTTCGTGAATAATGTTATAGGAGATATCGATAATTATATAAAATATTTAAAGCGATTTGATCGAATTTTGTTATTTTTATATTTTTTAATAGAGTTTTATTCGGTTACTGTAAAAAGATTGATGTTAAAAATAAAAGTTTATTAAATTTTCCTGGGATATATCGATTCGTTATCGCTGCAAACGATTCTCCAGAATAAATTTTAATCGTTATATTGTTTAGATTTTCAATATCTTTGGATGTTTGCTTGTTTCAGAGGCTGTACGCTTTTCATCAGCTTCGAAACGGACAGCATGTGCCGCAAATTGTCGAGAATACAGTGCGATCCCAGTACTGTGTCGACGTTCGAGCTTTATCTCACGCTGAAACAGGACCATACGTCCTGGCACATGCTGCTGCCTCAATTCTTGAAGTGAGTATACACTTAATAAAGTGAAATTTTACAATTAAAGTTTGGTTTAAATTACTTTAATTTATTTGTGTTGCAACTTGATTTTATATAAAATTATTAACTTATTCTTTTGTTCGACTATCTTTGGACTGACAATGAGATAATATTCTGGATCTTACTGTTATGTTTCATAATTAACTGTTTTTATTATTTACATACATCTTTGATAACACGCAGTGGTATCGCAATACCGCCTTCTTCACTAAGATTATATGATTAGATCGTATCTGAATAATTTTTATCCGTTTAGCTTTTCCGTTTCCATAAAATATTTTTGTGTTGCAAAATATCGCATTTTTTGTAGATAATGCGATTAGCATGATTATTTGACGTAAGGAAATTTAAAACGATTCGTTGTTTTTTTTTTTCCAGAAATCTCACGCGTGGTGGTACCATTATGATCAGTAGGGACTTCACTTTGCAAAAGAAGAAACTCTATAGGTCTTTCCAGCAATCTCATTGAAGTGTCTCAGGATCACATACCGGAGTTTTGCACATTGTAACGATCATCCGTTTTGCCTAAACGGGTGTGGCCATTTTTTGTCAGTTATTACCTTATAGGCATCGGCCAAATTCGTACAATATCGAAGACCAGGATGGAAAAAAAAAACTAAGAAGAAGCAGCGGACCTGAGGTTAGATTTCGTCGTTGTAACAGCACGCTGTAAAATTCGTGTATCATGGTTGCAATCGTGTGAGGTGTTGCGTTTAACCCTTTAACTTGGAGATTATATTTCAATTTTCTATATAAATGACACATTTCACTCATAAGAAACAGTAGAAATTTTTTGAACAAAGGTACTCGCACGTATAAGTGCAGGACTAAGATTGTTCTGTGTGTTTAGAATTTATTCATTGAATGTGTAAAGAAATGAAGTAGTTCGTAGAAATGCTGCTTTACGGTATAAAATAGTTGCACTTTGAACGCAACAGATTTACGAAAAGTTAGATCTCGTGTCCAAAATCTAGTGATATATGGATCTAAAAATCGAAGAATCTAGACGTCCACAGATCTAATAGTTTAAGAAAATCAGATCTAAAGAACAAAAATCCAGATATCTCATTCTATAAGATTAATCAATAATTAAAGAATTGAATCAGCTGAATTATTCTTAATTGTAATCCAGAAAATAAGTTAAACGATTAGATTCGGAGGACACTAGAATTAAAAAACATATTTGCAAAGCTAGTTTATAAGGTACGTAGAATTTGAAGATCGTTGGAGTTGAGGATCGTAGAATTTAAGATTTCTCAAATCTAGGGATCTAGATTTGAAATTAGAAGTATTGTAAAGGTAAGGATGAATCTATGTTCTCACTGTTGAATGGCGAGTCAGTTAAAGGGTTAATGGTAACACCATCACTCTTTTGTTCTGTTGTCACCATGCAATATTGTATTCAAGAGAGAGGCCTATTACGCGTTCGATAATTGTGATAGCGCGCGAGACAAGTTCTAATAGTAGTAGATCTTATATCGCGAGGAGTGGTCTCTCGCGTCTTCGTTCTTGAAGAGGATATGTGATTATAAGACTTGTAACAAATTTCACGTGATACGTAGCAAGTATAATTAGTTTTTAGAGCGCGTTTTACTGATTAATCGTAGTCAGGTAGCTATTAGTCGCGTCGGATGTTTAGTGATGATCCTTCGAAACTCGTGTGTCTCTCATGGACGAGCACACATTGTCCATTTTTCATTGTGAAATGCGAAATGATTATGCTGGAATAATGTGTAGCAGCATATTCTCCAAATAGTAACCTTTTATGAAAATCTTGCAGGATAGTCCCAGAGAGAAAGAAATAGATCCTAATGAGACTATCATTTTGTGATTAATCAGGCCACTATTGATATCAACATAAGAATAATTCGAATATATAATCATATAGTCGAATTATTTTACATTGAGAAGCGTAAGAATTCAAATAATAACTCAAATTTTTCAATTAATTTTTATATTTTTTGTCCAACTTTCAAAAAATTTTGTTCTTGTAAACTAGCAAAAATAATTTCGGTAAGATGTTCTCATAGTGCATATTTTTTGGGACCTCCTGTATATCCTGTTTGTAGATGATACAGATGTTCAGCCCATACCGTCATTCCATCGATCGATCTTTCTCCCTCGTCATTTTCTCCCTTCATAATAGTCGCTATGTGAAAAATCTCGTTACTTTATAATACCATCTTCTCTCGATGTCGCGATGCTGATAATCATTTCTGCGATATCATTGATAAATATATTAATATTTGTTTCATTACCCCGGGTGATTCGTCTTGACAGCAATTAATTTAAACCATCGAATTTATCGGCGTGAAGCAATATGCTTTTGCCTTCTGTATTGTTAGTGCGTAATGCTTTGTTTTAGTTAAATTTCAATATTTCGTGTTTCGAGATTTTAGTTTTGCGAGTGTAAAATTATATCAACGAATTATGTGTAAAGTTTAGAGTTTGTGAAACTGTCATAGATTTTTCGTTTAGTTTTTGGGATTAAGAGTTAAACCCTTTAACGAGACAGAGTAAAGCGGTGCAATTTCCAACACTTCAGAATATATTTCAGACTTGTTATATAACAAGACAAAAATCTTACTGTCTAACGGATAGCTAAAATTGTGTAAAATCGTATGCAGACTAATGGCGTAATTATATATTCTAAGCTAGATAGTTGAATTATATTTGTCGGTGTAATTTGAGAGATGATCCATCTTGAAACTGTATCGCTTTAACTCTGTAGCTTCAAATAGATTTTCACAGAGAAACAATGACAAGATGAGCTCGCCTTTGCCGTTTAACGCGCTGAAAGGGACGAAAGATTAGAGAGAGGATTAACGTTCTGCTATTAAATTATTGTTCGCAATCTTCGCTTCAATTTGTCATGTTATATTATTATTCGTTGACTACCGTACGTACTACTACTTACGTTGTGGTTAATACCTGTTCGCGTTTCTTTGTGTCTAGATTTTTTTTACTTCTTTACCCCCTTTTTTCGTTCTGTTTTTTTTTACTTTGCTTCGGTCGCTTTTCGTCGTAGTGCGATTAAAGACCTTAGTAGCGGTATTGTGATATTAAGAATTACGAAGTGATTAAGAGAAAGAAGCAAGTGTGTGATTATCGTTAGGATTTAGATTAAAGACACTCGTATAAAGTTTTCTTCGCGGGGTCGAGAGAAACGTATTGCGTAGGGATGTCATCCCTTTCGTTTCATCTTCGCGCGCAAAAGAGAGAGAAAAAATACACTGAAATCGAAAACCTCTTCGTGGTATACTTACAAAGGGTGGCGACGCTTTAACCGGTGAATCGAATATTTATATCAGAAAGTGAGGTTTCCTTTTACGAACTGAATTACAATAAGATGCGTATCGCAACGAGACTCAATAGAATTAGATTGAACTCGGTTTTTTTGTGATAAAATGGAACTCTCTTTCAAAATCGGCGAAGCAAAAAACTGATGCTGTTGCAATGGAATTCACTGTTTAAGAGAGAAACTGTATGGAAAGATTTATTTGTATATATATATTTTTCATTTTATACGTTAAAATAAATTATAATTTTTATTGAAAAGAAATCTAATTCTTTTTATGCTTTGTAATATTATTTTAAAATTTGTTTCTTGTAATTTGTATATTTAACTAATATTTTTTACAGCAAAGGATTACGATTGTATGACCTCATATATATATATATATATATATATATATATATAAA
>NW_017275769.1:166384-168867 GCF_001594065.2 Cyphomyrmex costatus
AAAAAAAAAAAAATTTACTTCTAAATAATTATGAAAAATTGAAGAAAAATGGATGTAATTCGTATTTTAAAATTAGAACATTAGAATGAGTCTAATCTTAATATAAAAAATTCCAAGTTCATATTAAGAAACCGAATTTTTTTTGTGAGTTTTTGTTACGGAAAAAGAACGTATAAAATGTTGACACTTTGGAAACAAGTAATTTACAGCGACGAGTTTCAAACTTGTTTCTTGATAATCTAAATGATGAAATAGAACCGGTTAAAGCTCTAAGGGGGAAGAGACATAATCCCGTCCAAAACACTTTCCCACCATCCTCCAGAGTCGTGCATCTACATCCCCTTACTTCATACGAGGACGAAAAAAGAGAAGTAGCTAGAAAGGTCACGTAAGAATGAGGGACAACCACGTGTAGAACTAAGCGCGCGTTGTAAATTGGGCTATCGCATTTGCACGAAGGTGTAAGACTGATTTGCTGATGTAACAAACGAAAGACATAAAGATGTTGGCCCGTCTCAAGCCAGCTGGCACTTCATAGTACAGTATGATTGTAAATTATTGTCCGAGAAGGTACTATCTGAAAAAAAAAAAAAAAAATTATATTTATCTCGCAGGATATTTATCTTCAATAAACTGATTATTAAAGGGAAAGAAAGAGACGCACACATATATAAATTATATATTATAAATTATCAATCTAAAAAGATGGTCTTTTTTTTTTGGAGGAATGATATTTGACTCATACTGTACTTCAAAATGTACTATTATCATTAGCAGTTATTTGTTAATAACAAACGCTACAAATGACATCGCAAGTCGAATTGTAGCATTACAGAGCGGTAGAAAGCAATACTCGCGGCCTCGTTTAATTGTTATTAATTAATTACGAACGTATGGATAAATTGCGAGCGGGTATACATTTTACATATGAAAGGTTAATCCTATACAGTATAACACTTTTTTTTATATGAAAATGTGAATGTGTCCGCATATATTATATTATCAAATATGATATAATTTATATTATATTGCAAATACCGTTTATATAATATATACACACATATATATATAATGATGTATTTTATAATAAATTCGAAGTTACTATGCGAAATAAAGGAGTCAAGTGTGGGAGTTATAAAAAAAAAATCAGGAAAACTCGTTTTGTGATCATTTTATTTATATTCGATTTTATAATTGAATATGCGTATTTGTAACACCTCCAGTAAAAGTTTTGAAATCTATTGAGGCATCCGTTTATACTGTCGAGGGTTAAACGTGGATGGAACCATTTATATATACATGTGCTTTCTAAAATGTATCGTGATAAACACAATAATGTCACATGTGACAACGGCGCTGATATCGTCGTTAATCACGTTTTTACAGTATGTGAGAATTTTATTAAAGACGTTATAAAAGTTTATCTCATTTTTTGTATAGAATAAGACAGAGAAAACAGTACAAGTTTTTTCCTGAAAAAAGAAATAAATAATTATATTATAAAAAAAAATATATATATATATATATACATATATCATAAATAAGATAGATTAATATCTATGACGTTCTTTCAAGGCGTATCCCTTAGTGGTGATCTTACGTGAAACACATCGTAAAAGAGAATTGGATGAAGTCCAAATGATAACAAAAATTCAATTAAGTACCGATAAATTACGGCGGCGAAAGTCGCTCTCGCTTGCATGACAAGGGCGATTAAAAAAAAAAAAGTGCGTTCCCGTTGATTGCCTCCATTATTTATCGTTTGTAGCGATTGTTTCTCGACAAAGCAAACGTTAATAGGATCGATCTGCAAAACGACGTGCGTTACGCGCACGGATGTTGCAAATTGCATTGCGCCATCGCAGGATGTACTCCCGTTTACGCGCCTCCATTTATGAAGTAATTGTTTTTACGGGCCGTCATGGAAAAATTTCCTGATCTCATGAGCGGGCGAAGGCTTTTCCGCCTTCGGCAGAGGAATACGTATAAAGCGCTCATAAATATTCTCGAAATATTTATGTGTTTGTGAATGTGCGTTTTGCGATGATGATCGTGTAAAGTTTAATCCTAAATAGTATAAAACAATGTAAACATATGTAACAAAATATTAACACAAGAGCGGAAAAAAGTGTCTCTAAATTTTCGTTCTGATATTGTCCTTTGGATACTGGAGGATTTTTTTTTTAAACTTGTAACAATCAATACAGAACTGATAATTTTTTTTCTTAATTTTCTTCATACTTTAGACATGAAAAGGAGCTTCTTTTTTATACTGTTCAGGGTTAAATGTTAAATTACTACGAAGACAAGGATTGATGAAGTACACTCTTCGTGGCAAGAGGGTGGAAATGAGAACGAGTTTCTCGTATCGCGAGGGTAGAGAGGAAGGGAAAGAAAGAAAGATAGAGTGAGAGAGAGAGAGAGAGAGAGAGAGAGAGAGAGAGAGAGAGAGAGAAAAGAAAAAGAGTAAACGAATAAATAGA
>NW_017275769.1:168887-195825 GCF_001594065.2 Cyphomyrmex costatus
AGAGAGAGAGAGAGAGAGAGAGAGAGAGAGAGAGAGAGAGAGAGAGAGAGAGAGAAAGAAGAGACAGATAATACAATATTTGTAATGTTGCACGGCAACGATTTGCGCGACGCTCGCTGTGCTTTGGATATTTTTGTACCTTGCGCGATATGAAAGTCCGATTACGTAGTTTTCGCGATAGTTTGCTCGCGATTAATGCCGCGGCTTCTCGATACGTTAGTGATCCTTTGCAAACGCATTTTCCCGTATTAAGAAATGCTATGTGATGTTATTTCTAATTTGTAATATCTACGACAATTTATGCTGCGTTTGAGAAACGCAAATAACAGAAAGAAATATATCAGAGAGAGCCGTCGTTTTTTCTTTCTCCCCAACCCATTGTTATTCATTATCATCCTTCTGTTAGAGATTCTGCGAAATCTTCGTCCACTTTATTTCCTTTGAAGCAAGACGAAGTACGAGAGTAAAACGAGATAATAAAAAGATATTTTGCAATTGTTAAAACGTTATAACATACTTTGCAAAATGAACAGTACATTTCTCGATAGAATGGAGACACATTAATAAAATTACGATGCAAACTTTTTAAAATAAAGTTGCGTTAAGTGGCACACAATTTCTACAATTTCAGTAAAATTGAGATAGAATTATCAGTTGGATTTACGCAAAGAGCAACTGAATGCAAACTTGAACTGATTAATTATTTATTTATTTATTTTACTATATATTAGAAATCTGTATAAAATCTCTGTTTCGCATTTTGAAAGTTTCATAAAAAGATCGAATTTTAATACATTCGCATTTATTAATATTTGTTAGTATAAATAGAATTTATTAAACTGTTGGAATTCGTGCATAACAAGGAGTATAATTTTACGCGATCTGTCCTAAAGAATATATCGATTCTAAATTCATGTCGAGAAGGTGTTTATTATTGAAATATAATATCGGAATTGTGTGATAAGCAAAACAACGTGGATACGCCGACGTAGCGACAAAGGAACTGTTGTATTGCTCGTGAAAAATATAGATATGTTTTCAACATCGATATTTGCACAGAATTTTCAGATAAAACGCTCATCGAAACTCAATATCGCGTCGAAATACGATATAGATTGACAATAAGTGTATTATCAGCGGGGGGGGAGGGAACTATATTTACACGCGATCACTCAGGATTATAAATTTACGCACGCCTCTCTCTCCCTATAAATGTCGAGGTAATTTATAATTGAACGATTTACGAGATACATATTCGAGATACTCGCGAATATAAAGTGCGGGGAGCGCAGTCGTCAGGACCAAAGCTCGAAAACGTTACGGTGCAGTGTGTGCGGGGGCCGTATTGTTTCAACTAGTTCCCGCAATTATCACGGCGCGTACAGGACTGGATAGGAGAAACCGGTTTTCTCGCGCGCCCGCGCGCGAACGCCTGCGGTCGCTCGGCGCAACCCGTTTGTTCGTGTTTCCATCTTGAAAACTCGTAAGTATTATCGGCATTATTCTCCGAGCTCTTCTGTGAAAAATTCTACGCGGCGTAAAGCGTAATCGCGTAAACCGGATCGGAGGATTGCGCAAGCGTTGCCGATGCTCTCGCGAGCATTGATTCAACGTTTCGCGATCGTTACACGTACGATTCATATTTGTTTCCTTTTATTTTTTTCTTATTCCGCCCGCAAGTATACTTCTTTTATCACATTATGTGGCTCGATGTTCTACTATCGCGGAACAACAGTCTCTCTCGTGGACGACTTCGAGTTTCTTTCTAATGGAAGTTGCACGATGACTTCAATAGCGGAGCTATAGTTTAACGGTGAAAATTATTTCAACATCTCTTTACCGCGTGCTTTAAAACTATCTGTGTAATTAAATTTGTTATTATCGTTACGGAAATTTAGTGTATACTGAAAGGTAGCGTGATGAATTATTTATTTGGTGTATTAAAAGCACTGTTGTTCGATAATGCTTTTAATACTCTTAAGGTTTACATAATTTAATTCACTTCAGCCAAAATACAATAGCCAAGAAAGAGACTTGGTTTACAAAACTATCCTTAAACCATAAATTCATCCATCTATTCCTCTCGGGCGTGCTTCACTTATATATAAATTCATAATTAATTTACCTGTTTTCCTATTCACTTCTTTCTTTTCCTTTACTTCCTATTTTTCTTATTTTTTTATCATATTATTTATGGCTTAATATTACATTTTGATAGCTATTCTTGCATATCTTCTTGTACTATTTTACTCATAATAAGTAAATAATTACTATCTTTTAGTATTGAATTGGATTTCTACAAGAGCATTGTAACAATAAAAAAATTCACTTTGCTTGCGCCTCTTCACTTTTGGTACGTAAAAAATATATTTAAAAAGTTGCAGATTTATTATATTTTATAACTCGAAGTGTCCGAGTTGTAATTACGAGAATGTACAAAGTTTTTTAAAAGTGTTGGTAAAAGTTTTTCTTACAGTTCTTTGGATACTTTATATAGAGACGAGTAAATTTTCAAGTCTAATCTCGTCGTCGACTAGCTTCTTCCTCAATTTCGCCTTTTTGATGTATATTCTACGACTGTGTCTAATTTGGTGGCGAATGAGTTCTGGCTCATATCCGCGTCCGGACGCGCCCGCAGTGTCTCTTCCTGAGTTCTAGCATATCAATATAAACGCGTAGGTAATTCGAGTCGATAACGGGCTTGGATGGAGAAATGGCAACTGCTTGGACTCGCTGTGCGCGCTCAGCTGATAGCCGGTATACCCACTGACGTTCGGATGCACATGCGAACATTTATGTACGTGTAGTACATACACGCACAACCGCCTATACTGTTTCCTTCGCCGATGAGAATCAGAGTTGGCGCAGACAGTTTGTCGCTGTGAGCGAAATTGTTGGAAGACGACAGAGCCCACGGAGACTTTTGACTTCTCTCTCGACTTTTCTGAATGTGGAGTCATTCAAACGGGGGAGGGGGGAGGATGATTTCAAAATGACACATTTTATCTTTCGTTTTATATGCGAGAAATATATTTCTATACGTATTAGTTGGAAAATGTTTTTTGTCAAATCATTCAAAATTTTTTAAAAATTTGTTAAAAGTTAACATGTATTTGTTTTAAAATACCTCGAGTTCTGGGAGTGGAATTCAACACTCACGGGAGCTCTGGGTACTACAGAAAGCTCCATATCCTTCGTAAGGAAGTCTCCGTCTATAAAAGACGACATTATTCTTCCAGCTGGATATTTTCGTGTTCTTTTCGCACGGGGACCTCGGGATCGAGATGACGTACGCAACTTTTTTTTTAAACCGCAGTCGAGGTTGGAGAGCTCGGAGAAACGTCACGGAAACTGTACGAGAGACCTGTCAGATGTCGTGTCCTTAAGAATTTCTTCGTTCGCATAGAAACGAGAGGGTTTTTCATCATTTGCATGTGCATGATAGATATGAAAATCGAGATGCTCATAAGTGATAATTATTGATGTCTCAATTAAACGTAACGTTTAGCATAAAATACAGACGCGATAATAGAAATAAATAAGGCTATTTTCTTTTATGACATCACCAGAGATTACTTATTCTATCTTTGTACGCTCAGTCCTCGCATATGTTTTTCTTGGAACATCATTCCGGAACTTCTTCTTATAAATCGAATAACATTTGAAATCAGCTGACATAATCCAATTTACGTCTATAAATCGAAAATGTAATCATTTACACTGTAACGGCAACGAAGGAATCCGCGTCAACAACTTTTCATATTTATATTCTTACACTTATTTTATTTATATCACATTTACATCATTTACATGTATATTACTTTCATATCGATACTTCGAAACTGACAGAACAGGTTGAAGTGCCAATTTTTCGTTTGGCAGCGAAAAGCAAGGTACGCGTTATATTTACTATATTTTTTAACTTTTCCACAGCCACCAGAATGACATCGAGTGTTCTATTTGTTTTCGAACTATTGACATGTAAAATCAAGATAAGAATCACTGGTGTTTCGCGATTTTTCGTTTTATTATTAGACAGAACCATATCTTTTAAATGATAATGGTGAAAAAAACCTGTTTTAATTTGGTTTAATTCAATCTTCTATTCTCTCTAACATTTTCATCACTAAAGTAATAATAATAAAATAGTTGTCTTCCCTTTTCTCTCTCTCTTTTTTTTTTTTTCAACGCGTGACATCGGTCCTGATGGAAGCTCGTTTTACCCGAGGGGTCGATTTGCAGTTGCTTCGACTAGATGCGCTCACGCATACACGCATACAGGCACGTAGGTACACGCTGCCTGTGTGCGAGCGTTTATCGCTTGCATGCAAGTTCGTTTACCCCGATGCAATAATCGCCATCCCTTATCTCGCGGTTTCCTGCGGTGCTCTTTCGCGTCTCGATCGCGGCATGCTCAGGGTTGACAAAGACTGATATTTTTTTTTTTTTTTTAAATAAAACATTATGTTTCTTTTTAAACTTGTTATTAATGCTTCAAAAATGCTTTAAACAGTATTATAAAAAAGAACATTCATTAAAAATATATTTTAAACTGTTTCAAATATGTTTAAAGCACGTTTTTTTATCAACCCTGGCATGCTGCGCTGATCGAGGCTTTAATCCGCTGTCTCTGTTTTCGTGAAAATTGAACGAGTGCCTTATCGTGTGCGACAAAACAGCAGAGAAGATTTAGTTGAATAAGAAAAATCCTATATTCGATTAAAGCTTAGTGCTTTGTATAGTGTTTCTGGGTGAATTTATATAAATTCAGATATGTATATACATATCTGAATTTATATACATATTCTAGAAGAACATTGTAACTAAAAAAGTAACGAGTCAAATTTTTATGGTTACTATTATATTTTATGATTACATATTTATATTAGATTATACATTTTCATGTATTATGCTTTGTGATGCTATTTATATTTCCTTGTTCAGCTGGAAGGAACTTGATTTGGGATAATAATAAATACATCTTCTTTCTCTCTGATTCTCTTATCCTTTATTTATCCGGATTTCCCTATTATGCACAACGCTATGATCCAACCGTTCAAACTTGGAACGCACCTTCTGCCGTTGAACCCTTTTCGGAGTTCATGTTTGCGTAATAGATGGGCAATCTGCCCGTGGTCTGCAACCAGTCGTTCTATTTTCACTTTGGCAAGGGTGTTGTACACAAAAATGTTGTGTACCGTGTTGGCGGTTGAAGGGAAATTAACCGGTTTTGATGAATTATTCTTAGCCAAGAGATAAAGATCGTCCGCGTACGATCGATCAGCGTCAACGTATTGTATATGCACGTTTAATGCTGTTCGGCTGGGGATTTACGAAATATGACAACAACGAGAACATGTTGCCATGACAGTAAATTTACTCGTTGTAACCTGGGGTGGGATTGCATCAGCATTATAATAGATCAGTACAGTATGGAAAATTATGGATTGCTCTTTTCAAGTTTATTTCACGAAACTATTAATTCATTTAAGTGGAATGAAAATATAAAATTGCTTCATAAGAAATTAATAAGTCAATAAACGCTCAGACAAAAAGTTAAAAAATATGTATATCCATTTCTATCAATGTGGATTAACTTTAATCTTAATTAAATTTAATTTTTATCTCCTATCCAGTTCTGAGAATTAGAAAAAGATAAAGAATAATATAAAAAAGATAAAGAGTAGAGACTGATCCAAGATTAAATTTAATTAGTAGAAAAACATATAGGTTATAGATATAAAAGGTTTTAATCTTTTCGAGTTGACGCCAAAATCTATAATGTACAGTTATTGACGTTAAAATCTGTGAAACTTAATTTATATTAATAAGAAAGCAATTATTTGTTTCAAAGAATCAAAGTGACACAATTTGTACAAAAAAGAATGTGTGAATATGAAATATACTTTAATATAAAAAATTAATCAAATTTGCAAATGTAAACATTTTTTACTTACATAACACAAAGAAAATCGAATTGACAATAAACCCACCGTCATCAATTCCGGAGAGTTAAAAGAACCTCTTCCCAAGAAAATTCAAATTATCTTTAAAAATATCTCCGTTTTGTTCTTATAATTAGATTGCAATATACGTGTATATGTATCTAGATAAAATACGTTTTTTTTTTGCTATTCGTCGAGCAATTTAGCTTTTAAAAAAATTTGTCTTTCTTTTCTTCCAAAAAAAAAAGAGCTTTTTGAGATTACCTACTTCTGGAAGATAGCTTCCGATGAACGGATAAACGAAACGGGAAGCATTCCTGTTCTAAGCTGCCGATGATACGAGGAGGTGGATTTAATACGATTTTTCGGGAGCTACCTGTGTTACGCGTAAGGGAGGGCGCGGAGAACAAAGAAGCGTTTCTTATATAGGAGTATATTCGACGACGAGGGAGCGGACTGGTGCGGAGGGGCGAGAGGGAGAAAACAGGAAAGATCGCCTGGACGAAGATAGCGTGGCACAAAGACGTCTCTTTCGCTACCCTGCTGAGCGCACGATATCGGCATCTCACTCGATCCCTCGACCGTTCGGCCGACCCGCTATTTTCGCCCACGTTAAGAGTGCGGCGGTGCGGCGGAGGGGCAGAAGGGAGGTGCGGCGGAGAGAAAGAGAGGATCTTGGAAGGAGGATGGAGCTATGAGCAGGATCGGATTTAGGGTGAGGCGAGAGAGCTGTAAAATCAACAGATCTTTCTGTGTAGCGTGTTACAGTAGCAGAGAATGAATATATATCTGCACTGAACATGTGTATAAAAATGTATTTTTTCTCGAGAAGACTATCTTGGAAGATTTTAAATTTTTAAATTAACATCGAAAAGAGAGAGAAATATTTTATGTAGGAAGCAAGACTGTTGTCAAGCAAGATAGTCTCTCTTTCTATTTTTCTTCTGGTACGAAGTACCTTCATTTGCTAACTTGGCAACAAAGAACTTATTGCACCGATATTTTTAATAATATAACAGTTCTTTATTTATATATATACATATATATATAAAAGGAATTAACTTATTACTTTGAATTTTAATAATGACTAGCATAGAAATAGAAAATAGTCGAAAATAGCTGTACGCGCGAGTTACGCCGTTTATATTACCATTTCGTGCACGTGCACGCAGCTTCTGTCTTTTATCATATTTTATCACTATCCACCTATATGAGAGAGCGATTGCAGTAAAGTCGACATTCGCTTATTTCTAATAAAAGACGCTCACATTTTGATTGCCTTGAGGCTTTAGCATCCGCAAATCCGGCTCTGGCCAAGAGAGAACTAGAAAAAAGAAAGAGAGAGAGAAGGAGAGACATAGGAAAGAAAAGAGAAAACACGAAAAACCGGGTAAGAGGCGAGAGACGGCAACATAGAGAAGGAGTAAAAGAGAAAAAGGTGAAGCTGGGAGGAGTCGTAGAGCGGTAAGGGAACGAAAGGGTCTAAAGGGAGCGGGGAACGGGGGAGAAGAGGAGAAACGGTGCTGGTTGAGGGAAAGGGTGGGGAAAGGCAAAAGTGGAGGCGCACGGTAAAAGAGAGAAATTGAAGCGAAGAGAGAGAGAGAGAGACGAGAAAAAAGCAACAAGGGGAGGGAGAAGCGGTAGCCAAGAAAGAAAGAAAACACCATGAAGAATCGAGAAACGGTAGTCGTTCTGACGATCCTGCTAAACAGGTAGATCGATATTGACATTCGACCCGTATTCCGGCCCGTTTAATATAGCGTTAAATGCGCTTTTTTGTTTACATATGCGGCAAATGCGATATAAACCTTTTTTTATTCGGGCAGGTTGACCAAGAAATCTCGACTTCGGAACTCAAGATTATTTGTCGGCTAAAATCAGGTTGAAGAGAATGAGATTCTAGTAATTTTTAATTTTTCTCGAAGAGAGAGGAATATTTGCAAAATAATAAGCGAACCCGAGATTGAATTCAAGATTGAGTTTGAGATGCAGCCTCGTCTAGATAGCTTCAATCAGTTCTCCATATCGCAATATCTAAATTTGTTTTACGTAATGCCTTATAGAAGCATACGAGATTGCAGTCATTAAGCGGAATATACACACACGTTGTAATTTGTATTTACGGGAAAATGTTATATAATTGCGCTAATCGAGAACTTGTATCTTGTGCTACGAACTTTGCGTTGTAAATTGATAGTGCTGTAACTGCTCATAAAATTAGCGGTAAAAGTGAAACGAGGAATAAAATCGTGGATTAAAAAGAGGAGAGCTTATAATATCTGAAAGCAATGTTCGGAGCAATATTCGATACATTTGCATTCAACTGGAAACGGCCATATCCCGGAAAATCGAAGGAGATTATCACGAGAATGAGATAGAAATGTTCACACAGTGGGAATATTAAAATACAATACTAGCGGTTTTAACAGAAGCAATATCAGGAGCAAAATCAGGAGTTGCGTTGTCGCCGGGAATAAAGCCGAGATTAGAATCTATAGTGATTTTCCGTGATTATCCAAATCTGAAGAGTGAACAATTTTTAATGGATTTATATACGAATTTATTTCATGATTCTCTCTATAATTACAAATTTTATTATTATCTGTATATTGCATATAAAAAGATTAGTAAAATATTATTTAATACCGTTCCTTTTATTTTCAGCATTTATGAGCTGATTAAAATAGATTAATATTAAGAATTATATATAGAAATTTATGCAATGTTCTCTCATTTATTTTGTTCTGTTATATAACTGTAAAAAATAGTTTTACTGCAGATATATTCCGAAAAATTAATTTATGTCTTATTTCCTTAACTATTTAAAATATATCATGTTTATATAAATGCTTATTATATAATGAATAATAACTGTATTATGTGTAATCTATATTATATCTTATATCGGTTAAAATTAGAAGAGGAAAGATGGACGATACATTGCGTCACCATCAAAGTTATCTGATTAACAAAAACAGCTAGCTACAGTCGTAGAAAAATATTAATAAAAATAAAATAAAAGAATAAAAATTGAAACAAAAAAATGATACATTTTTACAGAATACAAAGTAAAAGAATGTGTGTGTGTATCAAAATATATAATTTGAATTTTACTTTTTTAGTGTATAGTCAGAGAGATAAGAGAGAAAGAGAGAGAGCATCTCGTTATATCTCGTAGAAATTGTATTTATAAATCTTTCACTAATATTAACCGCAAAATTAATTTTGATATTGAGTTTAATAAATCAAGCGTATTATTTTAATACTTTTTGAAAACATCTTAATATAATATACTATATTTTTTCTTTAATATCTCTCTCCCTAAATATTATACTGAGTAAAATCATTCTTCATCGGGCAAACAAAGTCACCTATAGAAATGAGTGACGAAACCGTTGCGAATTTTAAATGCCAGTAATGGGTGACATGACGGTTAGATTGTTAATAGTTAATTTTTCACAGGACCACTTGAGTTTTCTTTGTTGCCTGACATTTTGCCTGCACCGAAGGAAAAGTCTTTGTCCAAACGACGCAAAAGTCCCTTCCCTATGATTAGGGTGCCAAAGTGTCTAGGCCCCGCTATGATCGACAGTGGTTTGGTGAGGCATGGGTAGGGAGAAAGAGTGGAGAAGGGTAGGAAACGAGCGGTAGAAACGGTAGGGGAGCGATGGAACAGTCCATGAATCATGATGCGAGAGTGACGAGGATGCCGTTACGTGATCGCGTTGCGCGAGATAAGGACGCCCGCCGCTCGTTCGTGGAATATTCCGCTGAACTCTAGAGCCAGGACTGTGCGGGATCGTTTGGTAAAGAGAGGGAAAGAGATAGAGGGGAAGAGAGCGAGAGAGAGAGAGAGAGAGAGCGAGAGAGCCGGGGAGTTAATGTCCCACACGGAACTAAACCTAGAGAGAGACACGAGTCCGCGTTTTGTGGAAACGGGCTTTCTCTTCGTGTGAGATGCATCGTTGAAAAAAAGGAACGCCTGAATCCCGTGGAAAATAAAAAAAAAAAAAAAAACTGCCGCGGATCTTGATTTTATCGTCGTCGCGCGGTTGGTTGAATTTGTTATACGTCGACGAATTGATGTAATTACACGTGTCAATTACAAGACTGACGAGCGTTGATCGAATTTCCATTGGGTTTGGAATTATAAATATATTCGTAAATAACCTTTAGCTGTTTATTCGCTATCAACGGAAACATCACGATCGAGGCATCACAACGTCTAAGATCTCGATATCGAATTGATTGAAATTACACCAACTTCAGATCATGCGTCTAGATTGACTAGTTGTGCTGGTGTTGATTATCATTTTGTTGACGTTAGTCGAGTCTCGCAGTGATATAATATTTGACGCGTCTTTTTTTTTTAGGTGTGTATATAGTAGAAGAATATTTCTTTCATCCTAAAGAGAGTTTGAAGCTAGGCATAATATTAGCGACCGATATAATCTTTTTTCACTGTTTACGTTAAATAAATCTAGAATCTATTTGGGTTTAGAAAGCTACCAGTGTTGCCAGAGGCGATATGATTGTACCACTTTTGCTATACATGTTGCTGACCGAAACATATTCACACTTAATAAAAAAAACTTAAGAGTTATTTTGAAGAAAATTGATTATTAAAGCTAATAATCTTGTTAAGTATGCTGTTGTTTTATTTATGACTATACATATAATTTTCAATATATGTATAGTTTATTTATTGCTTCTTTTAATCTGTGATTATAAAAATTTATCAATTATTTACATTATTATTAATATCTTGGATTTACATAAACGTACAAAAAATATTAATAAAAAGTTTTTATTCTTGATTCGACTACATCTTATATTACGCGCTTGCGTTGTGTTTCTTTCGCGCCAGTCATTTGAAGTTGTATAGTACTGTATGTACACTCACTCGTCAGAGGTCAAAAGTTCATACGCGAATTTGAGTATCGCAGATATGAATGACATCGATTGAAATACTGAATTTACAACTAATTTTTATCGATAAATAGATTAAAAATATCAAAAATCGTATTAAAAGTAACTTAAATATATGTTAAAGATGCGCGCATATTTATCAATAAGTGAAAATCAATAAAGTGAAGTGTATATAAGGGGGCCTGTTACGTGGAATCTTCTTGACCAACCAAAAGTACTTTCTAGCAAAAGACACAAGTAATATATTTATACCGTGTCTCTGGAGAAAGTATTACAATTAATTCATGACAATAAATATGCGGTCCTTAGCTCTCTTTTAAAGCATTTAATGATTAAATCAGAAGACAGTATTTCATTTTAATTGCAAAAGAATACTTCGAAAGATTTACGAGTAATTAATTGTAGTATCAAGTGGACCGTAGTCACAATATTTAGATATCTTCGTATTTGGTGATCGCGCGAAATTTTTGAAACGCGCGCATGCGCAGCTACTACTCTGCATCCGCACCGCAGTGCGACTGACGACGGCGCGGCGACGAGTTCCGTTCACGTTCTCGTTCGGAGTCGCGATTGCTTCGTCTTTTTCGTGTTTAGTTTATCAGAAGAATTACGAGTGCGAACGCGTTATTATCGACATAGCAATTGGAAGTTTCGGATGACCATCGTAACACATTAACAGACTGGCTAATGGTGGTAATCAGTCATCATTTTAAAGTAATGTAATAAAAAGTCGAATACGGCGGGACGGTTAAGTAGAGCGCATGCGCGTCTGCCATGTTTCAGCGCAGTGGCGTTCCTTCGAAGTTCGCATATTTGGTCTGTTTGATTTCGCACTGTAACTTCCGCGCGTTTTGCATGTTTAAATGAACCGCACATACTAATCATATGTATCAAGCAATCGTTGTGATATGCTTAGTTAGACATAATGCGACCGTAAATCGTGATTGATATTGATTGAAATTGTGCAGATGGCGCTGCGTAGAGCGGAGCGCGCGCAGCAGCCTCCGCCATATTGCCTCGCGCCGCGTTTGCTGCAACCGTCGGAAATCAGGATTACAGTGCGTGTGTATTTCGTGTGTACGTTTCGTCCCCATTAAAGTGAAATGCGTATGCAAATAAGTGCCGTGATTATCGAGCGATTAATGGGACATATTAATCACCGCACGATCGTAAGTAACTCGATTATTGTAATTGGATATCGAATTTATTGTATCAACGAGTGAATTTCGAATTATTAGAGCCGGGTGCGTTTTTGATCCAAAGTTTGGCGCGATTTTTTGTTGAGTATATACCCATTATGATTGATGTTTCAGCACACAACTTTTTACTTTTATAGTCAGAGCATTGATCTTGGAGAATATTCATTTGCGTTATATTTTATTTTTGCCTTATATTAATTGGCGCACAATTGATAGTTTCGTGTTAATAACACGAAAGAGCAATTATTTTCTCGCTGCTTTGAGTTTATTTGATTTGGTCTTGTCTCGTCTAAAAAAGGACTATTTCGCACATAAACACACAGGATACGTATGAGATCGAAAGTTGTAGACCTTCCTTTAATCAAACCGTGTAATTATTCTAATTACGGATCTTCGTATTCAATCGTCCGCTCTTTCCGTGTAATGCACTTTTCGCGCAGCTCGCTTTGCGCTGGCTCGGCGATTTTTGACTCGCGGTCAATTTTGCGAGTCGTCCGTATACCGTCGGGACGCCTCGAGGTAATCGAGGATGCTTAACAACTAGTGGCGATGCCTCGTCCGGAATGGGACATCCGTCCAGCATTCCCCGATTATCGTACTCCAAATGCGCCCACTGAAAACATGATCGATCGCGAGATATGTATTCGCTGAGAAAAATGTATACTAAATTTTAATACATTTATAAATATTGGAATAGTATTAGCTTAACATTTATTTACAGTGTAAACAAATGCTTACTAAATAAAAAATTACAGTTAAATCAAATTAATGATTTTTTTACCAAATAAATATGTTTACTTTGTAATAATAAATACGTTCAGCTAGCATTATTCAAATAAATATTTATTAAAATTTAGTAGATATATTTTTTCTCGGTGATAGTCAATCGCATGATGTGTAATTATCTCCAGATATAATAGCGTCATAATGATATTGTCATAAGAACGTTTTCAATAATTTTATAAAAGTATAAACTTTTTCGGGAAAAAGGAAATATTATTAAAAATATTATTAAGACCTTATTTTATGATCTTATATAATATATATATATTAACTAACGATTGTTTTGATCAATTCTATCTTGCGCTAAAACGCAAAATTGTTTCAAGCAAAACAACATAAATCACAATGATATTAAAGTAACGTTAAGATAAATCGTGATTGATTAAAAAATGACTTTTATAATAATAACTTTAGAATAGTTTGGGTTATTATGAGTTTTGTCACGGAAAAATTTATTTATTTGTGTCGTAAGTAATAAGTATAAAGTCATGATATCAAAATATCTTAATTTCAAAGAAATTTTCATTAATCCAAAGAAATAATTTTTTTTTAATACGAACAAAGAAATATTTCTTTGAAATAAAGATCTTGTTTTTCTTAATGTAACATTTATATCATTATAACTTTTATGTTCTACCTGGATCATTGGATTTCCGACACTTTCCAAGTAATAACACTTAACGAGACGATATCGTTTTGATGAAAATTTCATGTCAATTTGACATCACTGTAACCATTGCGTGTTACTTGGGTCTTCGTAAATTACCTGAAACGCACGCATCCAAGCCTCATAAGCGCAATTGACAACAAAACCGTAGACTGCTTTCCGAAAATAATTTTCGCAAATCGCGTCCGCAGCCGACCGGACGATTTCCTCGCGAATAAAGCCGATAATATGGCTGACGTGTTCGTCTTCCATTATTTCTTGCCATTTCGCTATTGGAATTTGAGAGGGAGGAGGCAAAAACTCTTCAGCGATTTCGGAGGTGCACAATATGGGCAACGAATTCGTTGATTCGTTGTTGCGCCGTAAATTCCTTGGCATTTCTTTTTTTGATTTTCTCATGAACTATTTTAACTTTAATAAAATCCTGAAGCCAACGAAGACTTCATACGTTCATTTTTAATATAAACGAGTGACATCTGAGAAAGATCGACTTAAATAGGGAATTCATTTATTACTAAAGAAATTCACGCGACAGATGTATATATAGTGTCCTTTTGATTTAAGCTACTTTATTTTTGCGTTGAAGACTACAAACAAAAATTGTTCTTAGACAAATATCCAACAATAAAATTAATTTTTACTGATTTGAATTAAATTTAGTTATTGTTGTGACTTAATTATTACGGTAGAATATTATATGTATTATATGCATACACACAGTGGGTTAGAAAATTACTATAAACAAAAAGCCAAAGGTGATGTTGCTCGTAACATTCAATATATATTTTTATTGTCTCAAGATATTGTATGTATTGAAATTTACAAGGATATCAATAAAAAGATAAATTGCATATTAGAAATTAAATCGCGTCTAAGTATGAAACATTAACTCTGTTTCGTTGATAATCAGTTACCTTTTAGCGGTAAATTTCTAATTTAAGGCCTAGCTGTGTATTTTCTTTTTTAAAACTGTGAACCTTACGAAAACGTGATTAGAAGCATTAATGTTGCCTTCTTGATAGAATGCGCGTAAAGTGGAACTGCAATTTATATAAACGCAATTCATTAGGATATTTCCAGCTTATAAAAGCACTGAAGATGATTGATTAAGTTATCAAAATCGATAATAACCCTTTAACCGATGTTGATTTTATTTTTCTTTAAACTCAAATATGAATTCATGATTTTGCAATTATATTTAATTAAAATTTAAATCATTATTCGATTCAATATTAAATTAAAAATAATTAAATCATTTTCTTTATATAATATATTCTACAAATTTCGAATATTGTGTATATTTGAAACACATACAACATTGATGGAGAATATATTCAATCTTCTCTCTTTTTAGTTCTTTTATTTTTACTTTTTCGGACATTCTAATAAATTGAACTATATTTTAAGAATGCCATAATTATTTTGCTAACAGAATTTAAAAGTACTCAATTTATGATCAAGTTTGATCATAATTATTTGCGATTAAGGGGTTAATCAACCGTTTCCTATTCGCCTGCAAAAATTCGACTGTGAATTAATTGACGGAATTATTATTACTAAATTGCAGTGAACGATATATATATAAGTGCTACACTGTTCTCTTATTATTTATGCTATAGCATGATCTTTCGATAATATTCGCATAACTTTTTTTTATCAATAATATAAGCAGATTTGTAATAATACATTAGGCAACCTAGGCGAATGCCCAAGAATGCTAAATATACTAATAATCGTATACTGAAAGTGAATGAAAGATAAGTGTACTAAAAAAGTATTCGTATGCCATCATTTTATTTTGCGATATTAATTGTCCATCACACATTTAAAAAAAGGGAAACAAATTTCTGTATATTGATTTTTATTATTTGTATCTTTAATTTTTAAGAAAGAAATAATAATTTGTAGTTTTTAAATAAAACTATTCTAAAGCAAAAATTATTTTTCGTTAAGTTCATAATTTTCCTTCTAAGGAATATTTTTTGATATTTGAAAATAAAACAATATAAAATTTACTAAAAGATTATAATCTTTAATTAAAAAAAATATATATATATTTTCACCATACTTATGCTAATAAAATAAACGTTACAAATATATGTTGGTAGATATAGTTTTATAAACAATGCGTCAGAATAACATAATATTTATGTATTTAATATCTTATATATGTATATATATATATATATATATAACATCTATATTTTTCAGATGAGTATATCTATTAGTAATTAATAAAATAAAATTCAAATAAACAAAGATAATAATGCATGAATATTATTTTATTGTATAACGTTTTATGGTTTACTCATGTTTATATTCTTAATTGCTAATTGAAACAGACAGAAGAAAAATAGCTATATACGAATACTTTTTGTGTACTTATCTATGAACTTCGTTAATAATTATAATCGATCCTTGAATTTTATTTCATAAAAATTAAATTAATAATTATATTTAAAGTATTTAAATTGCATATAAGATAATTGAGAATATTTGTTTCGGAGAGCTAAAAACATCAGAGTTTCGTATAGGTGTACTTTATAAATAATGTTTCACTGAAACATATTTATTTTTATTGTTAAAATAATAGATTTGCAATTGTATGTTAAAAAGAACATTTTAGTTGGCAAAGTATATCACCTAATATAAATCCGTGTTTGTAGTTATGTAGATCCTGCTACCAGCTCATTTATCTTTCCATATACTGAAAGCTCTAATTCTCTCACGTATGATTAATTCTAATTGGACGAACGAGATGCTTAGACGATTCCACTACATTATGAAGAAATTACATTTATTTCCCGTTATTCGGAGAAATTCACGCCGCAAAAATTATCTTACTTCGTTTCTCGTTTCTCACTTGATTATCACATCCTCAGATTGAGGTTTGAGAATCTTTCAATCCTTACATCCTCGAATGCTTTTAATCGCTTGCTTATCTCTAATTGATTTGCAAATCGAATTTCATGTCTTTAATTCCTCAAATTGTCAGTTTGTCGTAGCATAAACATAACAGATTTTTCGATTTTTGAATCTGTAATAATTTTAAATTTGTGGTTTAAAATTTCTAAAATTTCTTAGATTTATTATTTTCCATATTTCCATAGATTTCTTACTTTAGATATTGTTGAATTTTTTAATTTTAGAGTTGCAAATTGAAATTATTAGATTTTTATCACATAAAAAGTTAGGTATAGTTTAAAAACTTTGAAATATAAAATTTTTCAATTTTTTGGATAAATGTGCCATATTTTTAAATTTTTAGTTCTTAAAATTTTTTTGAAAGATTCTTGAATTATTGTAATGCTAAGTCACATTATTATAATATATTATTGTAATCTTTTATTTCGAAATCTTTTTTTCTTTAAATTCTTCAATTTTCGTATTTGTGGAAGCCGAAACTTGCTTTTCTAATATTTGCATTTTTAGATACTTGAATACTTGAATTCTTCAACCTTAAGATCTAATTTTTAGCTGTCACGTAAAATTCGAATATATGAATTTTCTTATCTTTAGGTTCTCAAGATCTTTGGATGTTCAAAATACTTGAAATTTTTGAAGCATTTAGTCCTAGGAGAATTCTTTGATCTTCATATCTTATGAATCATTGGATTGCTGATAGTTTGAATCCGCAGATTTCCGAATGTTTACATTCTTTCAGACTCTTTCTGAATTCTACAATTCTAGGCTTGTATCTCCTTGGATTCGTTGAAACTTTCGAATCCTTGGATCCTGGAGCACTCTCGCATCCTTGGATCTCCAAGGACTCTTCCTTTGCCTTCTAATAGTCGATATGACTCTTTCCTCGCGGTACGCGTACACGGTGGATCTTGTATTAATTGGAAGACCAACATCCATCGTGAAGGTCCTTAAGCACTAACGCCGATTATGACACCTCCGCTTCCGGGAAGGCCGGTTTCTCCCATCAAGGCCAAATCAACTTCCTTTGCAGCCAATCTACCTTCTGCGATTGCCCACACTACGAGAGACTGTCCACGTCTGCAATCTATTTTACAAAATGCTTTTGTAATTCATACTTATTAAATCAATTTATGCAATTAATGTGAAGATTGTTATACTATCAATTTTTATGAATGCAATGACTTTTATAACTAAAAGTTTATGTGAAATACAAAAGATATAAAGTTATAAATTAAACATTAAATAAATATATACTACAGTTCTAATACAACTAAATAAAATTATAAGATTTTTAAAAATCATGATGCAAGATATGGACAATATTTGCTTGACAAATAATAAATTAGATTAAAAAAAAAAAAAATTTATCGCATAACGTATCTGGCGCAATAATATAATACATATACTAACCGCCTGCCGCATATATTTTGGATAAACTAGTACAATATTTTCCGACTGGAGTCTTATAGTTTCCTCTTTCATCCAATTCGACGTTCACTTCCGTAGCAATGTACTTCTCGGGTCCAAGGAAACCCATTGCGAGCAATACTAAATCGCATTTGTACACTCTCTTCGAATTTGGTACTTCTTCCATTTTCCATCGACCATTCTCGTCTTTCCGCCACTCCACGGTTGCTGTCCTGATGCCACTCACGTGGCCCTTTCCATCATCCAAGAATTCTTTGCTCACTGTACTGTATCTACGCGGATCTCGGCCGAATTTCAAAGATACTTCCTCATGACCATAATCGACCTTGAACACTCGCGGAAATTGAGGCCACGGATTATCTTTGCCCCTCTGAACTGGTGGTTCGGGCAAGATTTCAAAGGTTGTAATTGACTTTGCACCTTGACGTAGTGAGGTTGCTATACAATCGCATCCGGTGTCACCGCCTCCGATGATGATGACGTCCTTGCCTTTGGCTATCAGCCGCATATCTAAGGGCGCTGAGTTACCCATTTGTTTCTTTTGCCAATGCTCTAAGAAACTTACGGCAAAATGAATTCCCTCTAACTGTCTACCTGGAATCGGCAAATCACGTGGCCATGTTGCGCCCGTACATAACATAATCGCGTCGTATTGTTCCTGAAGTTTCTGTAATAATATACATATGCGTTAGTATTGGAAAATTATTATATAAATAATCTTTGGAGATAAATACAAGTAGGAAATGAAATCTGTTAGAGTATATTAACATTTTTTTTATAGAAATAAGAAAATAATTTGTCATATGGTGAATATACATGTGTAGCAAATATAAGTAAGAATTATTCAATTTTTTCTATTATACGGAAAGAACGATTTTGCTGAAGTATCAAAAAATTTAGCTAGATGCAATCTGAAAATAATTTTGTTTTTTGACTATCAAAATGACGTATAAAACGTTCAAGCTACGTTGATGATATTGCAAAAAGTTTTGACTTGTAGCAATCAACTTGAGCATTTTACGTAATTATTTTGATGGTCTAACATTTTCTGTATCTAATTGTAATTTTTAGATACTTCAGCAAAATTGTTATTCCGGTGTATATACTTATGATTGTAAATATAACATTGTAAAAAATTGTTATCAAACGCGCTCGTTTACCTGCATTGTAACATCCTTTCCTACATCGATGTTTGTTCTGAAGATGATTCCTTCAGCGGCGAGCAGAGAGACTCTTCTCTGTACAACCTGTTTAGACAATTTCATCGTCGGTATACCATATTGCAGCAACCCACCAATTCTATCGTTTCTTTCGAATACGGTCACTGTGTGACCCGCTTTATTCAGTTGATGAGCGGCTGCTAATCCCGCAGGACCGGATCCAATTACAGCTACTAATCGTCCAGTTCTTCTCGTCGGAGAAAGAGGTACAATCCAGCCTTGTTCGAACGCATGATCGATTATGGCGCACTCAATATTTTTGATTGTCACAGGTGGTTCGGAAATTCCTAAGACGCAAGCACCCTCGCAAGGTGCGGGGCAGACTCTTCCAGTGAACTCTAGATTATTTTATTTCAAAAGATTAGACACAGATTATCCACATAGTTGACCGAGTAAAAAAAATCAGTGAAAAGATGATATCTATTATTAGATTAAAAAAATAATTGATTACTCCTATTAAATAATAATAAATCCAAGGGAACGAATTTATCATAAAGTGAGAAAGGATTTGCATATTTAGCAAAAATATTTTTATAAATTAACTTACCAGGGAAATTATTAGTTTGCAATAATTGATTCAAGGCCTCTTTCCAATTTTGGTGGAACACGAGATCGTTCCACTTAGGAATGATGTTGCCCAATGGGCAACCATGACTACTCTGACAAAATGGAACACCACACTCCATGCATCTTGCAGCTTGTACTCGCAGAGTCTTTCTGACACCCTGGAAGTTATATATCTCATCCCAGTCATCTATACGTTTCTCAGCAGGTCTGTACATGGTCTTTTGTCTTGAATACTTCATGAAGCCCTTGATCTTGTCCAACTTTCGCTGTGCCATCTCCGCGTCCTCTATTGAATCTTCAATATCTTTGATCTTGCCGTTTGTTATTTGCGCATTACCGTTAATCACGTTGGGAGTTTGTTGCTTTTCCTCTTCCAACTGTTTGAGAGCCCGCTGATACTCGTAAGGGAAGACCTTGACAAATCTTGTGGTCGGTTCTGGCCACGTGGCGAGCAAGTCTTGTGCAATCAGTGAGTCGGTCTTTTCGATGAATTCCTCCAACAGTTGTTTCACATAGGCGATTTCTTCTGGTTTGTTAAGCGGTAGTAATTCCACCATTTCGGGATTGCACTTGCTCTTGAAAGAACCGTCGACATCCAAAACATATGCGATTCCACCGGACATTCCAGCCGCGAAATTTCTCCCGGTAAGACCCAAAATTAAAGCACAACCGCCGGTCATGTATTCGCAACCGTGATCACCCACACCCTCCACTACGACGATCGCCCCACTATTACGTACGCTGAATCTCTCAGCAGCGATACCACGGAAATATGCCTTTCCGGAAGTAGCTCCGTAAAGACACACATTTCCGACGATCACATTCGCCTCTGAATTGAATTCTGAATCTTTCGGCGGGTATATGACGATTTCACCTCCACAGAGACCCTGCAAATACAATTTATTTCTTCTGTGCAAGAGAGATCGTAAGCTATTAAAGTTAAAATTTTAATATTTAATACAATACAATACAAAGTTTGAATGGTCTTTTTCTGTAGCGCAACGAAATGGCCCGTGTGTTTGTGTCCTAAGAAATTTGTACTTACTTTGCCAACATAATCGTTAGCATCGCCTTCAAGAGTAACATGAATACCCTTTGTCATAAAAGCGCAGAAACTTTGACCTGCAGAGCCTTTCATCTTGATATTAATGCTATGCTCGGGCAATCCAGCTTCTCCAAATCGTCTACAAAATAATTACAAAATAAATAAAATTAAGAAAGCCAGAATTATTGATAAAAATGATATATCAGCTTTGCTTTATTGATTTTTTTACGTGATAAAGAATTAAAAATATTGTTGTACTTACTTAGCTATATGATAACTCAGTGTCGATCCAAATGCTCTACATTCGTTGTTGATATTCATTTCGATGTCAACTCGATTGTGTATTCCGTTCAAAACAGGTCCGGCTAGTTCAATTAGCTTATTGTCAAGTCTATTCTCCAACTGGAAGTCTTGTTTTACGGTGCCGCCTTTGATATTCACGCCAGGTCGTAAGTCCAGTGCGTTTCGCAGAACGTTGCTAAGATTCAAAGTCTTGGCTTTCTCAATAGAGATGTCGTCACGTACTTTAAGAAGATCCGTGCGTCCAATTAGATCCTGGAACTTGCGGATGCCTAAGTTCGCCATGTGCGAACGTACCTGTAGAAATAAAGATATTAATAGAAATAATTTAATATATACGTTAAAATAACACTTTATATTTTTATAAAAACTTGTATTTTAACATTATTTAATTTAATTAATACTCTACTATTAATACTGTTTTAATAAATATTTTGAGAATAAAAAATATATTTTTAAAAGAATAAGAAAAAACATGAAAATAATAGTAAAAATGAGCGAGATGTAAAAAAATAAACTAAGTTAAAAAGCATTAGAATAAATGAAAGACGATAAAATAACGCCTAAATCATTCCTACCTCTTCAGCTAAAGCGAAGAAGAAATTGATCACATGCTCTGGCTTGCCTTCGAATTTCTTTCGCAATATCGGATCTTGCGTGGCGATGCCCACTGGGCAAGTATTCAAGTGGCATTTTCTCATCATTGTGCAGCCCATTGCGATCAGTGGAGCGGTACTGAAACCGAATTCGTCTGCACCAAGTAGCGCAGCCACCACGATGTCGAAACCTGTACGCAGCTGGCCGTCCGCTTGCACAATCATGCGGGACCTCAGATTGTTTAGGGTGAGCACCTGATGCGTCTCGGCAATGCCTAATTCCCAGGGCAATCCGGCGGACTTGATGCCGGTCCAGCTGCTGGCGCCAGTGCCGCCGTCGTGGCCGGATATCACCACGTGTTCGGCCTTACCCTTGGCGACGCCAGCGGCGACGACGCCCACTCCGACCTCAGATACAAGTTTGACAGAGATACGGGCGTTTGGATTGGCGCACTTAAGATCATAAATTAGCTCGGCCAAGTCTTCAATCGAATAGATGTCATGATGCGGTGGCGGCGAGATTAAACCGACCCCGGGTACTGAATGCCTAGTGGCAGCAATCTCTGCGGTGACTTTATATCCTGGAAGCTCTCCGCCCTCACCAGGTTTTGCACCCTGTGCCATCTTGATCTGCAAGTCATCTGCGTTTGCCAGATAACTGGCAGTAACGCCAAAACGTCCACTCGCTACCTGTTTGATAGACGAACGTTTGCTAAACTCCGGGTCTTGGTTTAGATACCTGTTGAATAATGATAAACAATAGGTTACAGATTTAATCAATATTATTTATATTAATTAGTCGCAATAATGCTACAGTCAAAGTCGTCAGGAAAGATCGAGATATATATTGAAAACTTAGATCGTTGAATTCCTCATCTTATGTTTTTTTTTATTATACCTGTCTGCATTTTCGCCACCTTCGCCGGTATTCGACTTGCCACCGATGCGATTCATAGCGATTGCCAGGGTACTGTGAGATTCCATAGAGATACTGCCAAAACTCATCGCGCCAGTTGCGAAGCGTTTCACGATTTCTGATGCGGCTTCCACGTTCGTGATGGGAATCGGATTGCGTGATTTTTTCAGTTCGAGTTGGCCACGCAAAGTGCAAGCTTTCACTACTTCCATCGTGGTCTTGCGATAATTCTCATAAGCAGAGTTGTTTTTGGAAACAACATATTCCTGATGAAAGAAAGATTGAGAAAAGAAAAATATAGAGTGAGGTGATTTGATCGTGGGCAAATTTTTCCTTCTATTTTTTTTCGAATTAATTTTTTTTCAATTTTACATTTTTTTACACGATAAAATAATATATAGATATAAATTCGTGACATTTTCATTTCCTAAAATTTTCGGTTTATTCTCAATGTAATAACTTATTTTTTTATATTTACCTATTTAAAAAAAAAGTGTTTCTGTGATTGCTATTACTTTTATACTAAAATTACTTTTATACTAAAATCGTTTTCTTATTATGAATTTTTTTACAATATCATTTTTCATTTTTATAAATTGTTATTATTGTCCCCAATCTTATTTGTAAGAGTACGGCTACACTTCTGCATGCAAGAATTAAGCTTACATGTACAATTACTAAATTTAATTAGTTTTGCCCATAGAAACGCAAAACGTAATAGGAAAGTTTTATGGGCAAAACTAATCAAATTTAGTAATTCACAGAGCTGTTCTGTGAAGTCGGCACCCCTAAATGCGAATTTTGATAAAATCATTATTGCATTCGTTTGTCCACTGTTTGTCCACGTTTGTCCACCCGTTATTTTCATTTGTCCACCCTCCAAAAAAAGTTATACTCAAAAAAAAATTGTAATACCCCCAAGAGATTATTTTTCATTACTATGAAAAATATAATAAAAATAGGGTGGACAAACGAAAATAATGGGTGGACAAACGTGAACAAACAGTGGACAAACGAATGCAATAATGATTTTATCAAAATTCACATTTAGGGGTGCCAATTTCACAGTGCTGCTCTGAGAAGTCGGCACCCCTAAATGCGAATTTTGATAAAATCATTATTGCATTCGTTTGTCCACTGTTTGTCCACGTTTGTCCACCCATTATTTTCGTTTGTGCACCCTATTTTTATTATATTTTTCATAGTAATGAAAAATAATCTCTTGGGAGTATTACAATTTTTTTTATGTATAACTTTTTTTTGGAGAGTGGACAAATGAAAATAACGGGTGGACAAACAGTGGACAAACAGTGGACAAACGAATGCAATAATGATTTTATCAAAATTCGCATTTAGGGGTGCCAACTTCACAAAGAAGCTCTGTAAAGTTGGAATCTGTAAATGCGAATATTGGTAATATCATTATTACATTCGTTTGTCCACTGTTTGTCCACGTTTGTCAATCCGTTATTTTCATTGATCCACTCTCCAAAAAAAAGTTATGCACAAAAAAAAATTGTAACACCCCCAAATGATTATTTTACACTATTACGAAAAATATAATAAACATAGGATGGACAAACGAAAATAATGGGTGGACAAACGTGGACAAACAGTGGACAAACGAATGCAATAATGATTTTATCAAAATTCGCATTTAGGGGTGCCTACTTCTCAGAGCAGCTCTGTTTTATTTGGATTATTTTTCGCGAAGTTATAGGCATTTGAAAATTGCGAATTTTGAAAAAAATTCATATCTCATGACTATGTTGATAACTATTGATATTTTAGTTTTTAGAATATTGTGTTTTGGTACCTGTAAACTAGCGATGCTAGCAGGATCATTAATATGTTTCTCGCCGCCCGATCGCCAATGATAAATTCCTGGATTGCGAATGACCAGCAAATCCATCGGTTTGTCCCAGTACGTTATTTGATGTCGCTCGAAAGCTTCTTTACCCAAAATATCGAACGTCACACCACCAATGCGAGAATGAGTACCCTGAAAATTTCAAGTCGGTTTGTAATTAAATATTATTTTTATTATGTAACGTGATAAATGAAATTTTAAATTGACAGATGCATCATTCGTGAGTTCAAATCATTAAATAATCATTAATTGGATCCTATTTTAATCATATGCATCTAAAGAACAAAATGATATTATGTATTTGAAAAAAAATGATTTTGTAATTACAAATATTTAAAAAAATTAAAAATATTTGATAAAATATGTATATTACTTATATATACTAAAAGCTATTTTTAATAATAATGACTATGAATATATATTATTAAAAAAACTCTTGCATTATATTAATATTAAACAATATAAAAAAATACCTTGAAACATTTATCGATGACTTCGTCGGCCAATCCAACTGCTTCAAATATCTGCGCTCCTTTGTAAGATTGCAAAGTCGAGATTCCCATCTTGGCCATCACTTTCGCGATTCCTCGTTCCATAGCATCTGCGTAATTCTGCGAAATTTAAGAGATTAGTTGTTAGATAATTTTTATATATTTTTATTTTTTATATTCATATAAACAGACTTTTTTTATTAACATCTCTAAACAATAATTTTAGTTTTGCGAGGTTTACCTTATAAATAACATCGTCGGTAAAGGTTTCGTCGAAAACGTAATCCGCTCTCAGATTTTTCGCCATCTCAAATACTAAGTAAGGACATATGGCATCTGCTCCATAACCAAGTAACACGCAAATATGATGCACCTCTCGAGCCTCGGCGGTTTCCAATATGAGACCGACTTTCATTCGCTGTCTCTCTTCGATCAAATGATGATGAACAGCACCTAGTGCCAATAGACTACTTACTGGAATCCTAAAATCAATAAACAAATTTTAGTTTTATTTCTCTCAAGATTAATTTAGAATATTTTTATTCACAGATTGGACTCACCTTGTCCGACCACCTTGGCGATCAGATAACACGAGCAACTGATAACCATCCCTAGCAGCCGCGTTAGCCTCATTATTAACGCGATCTAACGTCTTCAATAAACCACCAGGCCCGTCTTCAAGAGGGTAAGTGATATCGATCACTTTAGTTCTCCAATTGCGATGGGTCGTGTGCTTGAGAATCTCAAGATCTCTTAGAGACAATATCGGTTGAGGCAAGAATAGACGATGTACTTGCAGTTCGTTCGGTTCCAAAATGTTACTCTCAGGTCCGATTGGGCAGAGCATTGACATTACGATCTTTTCACGGAATGGATCAATCGGTGGATTCGTTACCTAGGTAGAAATTATAATTTAAAATTTCATTAACACATATCAAATATATGAATTATATTTAGTTGCTAAAATAATTTTTATAACTTTTTCGTTTCTCAAGTTAATGATAGTCAAATTTTTACATACCTGCGCGAACAATTGCTTAAAGTAATCGTACAATAACGGTTGAAATTCCGATAAACACGCCAGAGGAGCGTCGTTGCCCATAGATCCTAACGCTTCTTTCCTGAAAAAAGGTTTTTTTCATTAATATTTATTAATAAAAACATTATTTATGAAAAAGAGTTATAACGTACTATAATTTTTTCGTATTAATTTAATTTTGAAATAATTGTACATATATAATACAATATAATCAAAATTTTGCTCTAGAAAACAAACTCTAGAAATAATACTGGCGTATCTCGTTTAATAATGGTACATTAATAGGGTATGTTAAGTTAGCACCCCAACTATAGTACTCAGGAGTTCTGATTAGAGTTCCCACTTTCTTTTGACGAGACGAAGAGTTCCCTATAGTTAATAACAAGAGTTCCGCTCAATAAACATTTTTTTTACATTTTTTAAAAATGGGGTGCTAACTTTTTATCGAATTTCGAGGTGGCATAGTTCTGAGCGGCTTAATAGCTTCAATTTGCGATTGCCTAGAGTTCCTGATATGTAAAAAAAATTCGAATATTAAAAAAAAATTAAAAATTTTTGAAAAATTAATTTTTAGATACAATAGTTCTGATGATAATTTCTGCTTCTTTTTGACGATATGAAGAGTTCTCTATGATTTTTAATGACATATGTGCTTAATAATCATTTTTAAAAATGGGGTGCTAACTTTTTAACGAAATTCAAGGTCGCATAGTTCTGATCAGCTTAACAGAAGTATTATGTGAATACCTAGAGTTCTTGATACATAAAAAACATTTTTGAAGAATAATAAAGTTTAAAGAAAATAGTAGAAATCATTGAAAATTTTTTGAGAGTACCGAGTAGTTCTGAGTAGCGTTTCTTACAGTTCTCGACGAGTTCTATCGAAAATTGTAAGGTGGAAGAGCGATTGGACCAACGGTTTGCAAGATACAGCGACATTTGTCAGAAGATCAACAATTTTTAAAGTGAGTATATCTCGGAAACCGTTGATCCAATCGCTTTGACCCCTGATACTTTT
>NW_017275769.1:197555-219256 GCF_001594065.2 Cyphomyrmex costatus
TAGGCAATCGCAAATTGAAGCTATTAAGCCGCTCAGAACTATTCCACCTCGAAATTCGATAAAAAGTTAGCACCCCATTTTTAAAAAATGTAAAAAAAATGTTTATTGAGCGGAACTCTTGTTATTAACTATAGGGAACTCTTCGTCTCGTCAAAAGTAAGTGGGAACTCTAATCAGAACTCCTGAGTACTATAATTGGGGTGCTAACTTAACATACCCACATTAATAACATAATAATTTTATGAACAATTCTTTGAATTTATAAAAATTTTTAGTATTTATACTTATTTATTATTTTAAAATATTAGATATACTGTAATTAGAAATACGGTATTGATAGGAAAAAGTTTATTGGTATACATACTTAGTTTGCACCATGGGTAGAAGTAGTAAATTGATAGTCTCCAGAGTGTAGCCGTAAAGAGAGAGCCGTTTGTCGCCACTCCAAACTTTATTCACGGCTGAAACCTCGTTTATGCCATTGATAGCATTCTTTTTTTCGACGGATAGACTGTTTTCGATTATATCCCCTTCATTGCTGTTGCAAACATGTGTGGCACGCAATTCATCCATAGTGATCTGCGTCCAAAAAAGCCAACTACTAGATGCCGAAATTATGGCGACGTCGAAAAGATAAAGTTGAAGAGTAGAATTGGTACCATAATTTAATTGCTTTCAAAGTTTCTATGATCGAGCACAAGCAGATATCAAACCGAGAGCAATTCTATTAGCAATTGAATAATTAATATGTTAGGTAATAACAAAAATACGAAGAGGTAAAGTTAATAGGTGCAGTGAATTTCCATGCAAAATATGTAAAATTATTCGAGATTTTTCGGAAATATTTCTATTTGTTTACACACACACACACACACACACACACACACACGCACGCACGCACGGACGCACGCATGCATATACATTTATAATTTTTCGCTATTATATTACTATCTATTATACATATTAATTTGTTTTTTTATTATATTACTACCTCCAACTGTATATACCGTACTGAAAGAAATCAACAAACTTATAAAGGTATGAGAACGACTCACCCTCTGCATATGTGATGATAACGGCATGAACAGCAGTGCAAAAAAAGTTAATTTTGCATTAGATATTTTTCTTATGGTGAATTCAATGTCAATTTTTATTAAAATGAACGAAATTACTGAGTTAAATAACTCACGAAGAATATTGATATTTGATTACTTTAAAATGCATTAGTTAATTAGGTATGTTAGTCAATGACAAAGAAAAAAGCGGATAGTTATTTAATTTTTGAGCTGATCTATAAGTTACAGTTATGATATGTGATGACATTATTTTTTCATGCAAGTATGTTAGTTTTAATATAACTTATGTATAAAACATAAACTACGTATATAGAGTGTTTCATAATTGACATCTTCACTATAATACAAAAGTTCACGAGAAAAATCAGATCATAAAAATATTTCTTGATTTTTATCTCGGGCAATAATCTTTTTAAATAAAATTAAAAATTCAATCTTATTTTCAAAGTAAAATTTAATCACAACATGTAACAATTGATCGAGAATTGTTCTTGATTGACGAAAAGCATATTTAACTACCTGTTCCTTGAGCCACTTGGAATGAGGTCTGCTTCGAGCGATTTGCAACTTCAGTTCGACATCCTGTATGATCCTCTTCTCTTCGGTATCAACGAGAAGCATCCGGCCGGGCTTCAAGCGACTCTGCAAATAAAAGAGTACACCAATAATCGCCATAGAACGGGTTCGACACGTCGATGATCGACATTCATATGACAGCACTGGATGACGGTCCTACAGCTCTATACAAACCTAGTCCCTAGATGACAAATTATACATCATACATGATACATGATTAAAAAATAAATAAAATACGATATATGTGATTAGCTATTATACATGTATACTAACATACAGCGAGTAGGTATTGCGGATCGATTGATGACAATCTGCCCTTACCGACTCTTTGGGTATCGCTATTGATTTACCTTTAATCCTCGAATGTGACATTTCTGCAGCTTTATTAGAGAAATGATAGAAAATGCACGCATAAAATATACATTTGAGGATTACCGAATCCTGGATGAAGTCAATGATGATCGTCTCAATGGTTGGTATTGATGATCATCGGCCAGTGTAAAGGCAGAGTGCCAGTACATTACATTGTTTTGGCAATATCTGAGATCTATAGAATTCGCACAAAATCATTCGACGAGCGTAAATTGCTTTATTCTTGTTCGCATGGTAGAACCCTGTTTATTGAACTATTTATCAAACACGAGCATCTGTTTCGATGCGCTCTCGATTGATCATCTGAGACATAAGTTCTACTTATGGAGACGATGCGCTTGTTGCTTCCGACAGAGATGCCAAAATGTAATGAGTAATGTATTTGTTAGACATAGATGAAATATGGTGAGAAAAAAAGTGATTTGTGTAATAAACAAATCGCATGATGGTGCTTGCATCCCAGAACGAAGACGCCCATAGATTTAAGAACCTGGCCGAGGACGCAACATATGTAACAAAGGATGTACATGATCAACGATTTGTATAACCAAAGACCTCTGGAACTCAAAATTTGCGTAAGCATGCAATTATCAAGCCATAAATCTGTAAAAACCAGTATTCTGTGGAATCAACAAGCTATGTTTTCTCCTAATCCTGCTCTTAGAATTTTACTGTTTTAGAAACATTCATTTTCTTGATTTTTTAATAAAGAGAGTTCTGCCGTATCGCCGCCTCCTCTTCCTTCTCTTCTAGTAAGAAATCAGCAGGAGGCCAACAAAGCGAGTTTTGTGACATAATAATTAGTCGACGAAACAAATGTGAACCGTCGAGAATGATGGCGAGAAGACGCATTATCGAAGCTAGATATGCACTTGAGAGTTTCGTTGACACAAGAGCCACTCTGTTGAAGAGTATTTTCGAAAATTTATTAATAGCTCATTCTTGGCGATCAATATTATCAGCTACTGAACAAGACTGACGAAAGTTGCTCTCGGACAGCAAAACTTTTAAGTGACATTAAAAAATCCAAGGCGGCTTATCGCGCGATTAAACGCGCAAGCTTTGTTTTTGTACAATTGCAATGCGAGCAGGCTTTTTTTTGTTGCTTCCGTAGAGAGATTGGTGACCAGAGGAAAGGATCCAAACTTCCCTGGGCAGACACGAGGACCTCCTTGGTTGCTCTTCCACTAGCTGAAATTGCTGTATTTCGGGGAGAAATAAAGAATAGGCGCGGAGATGAGAGAAAGAGGGCTGGGGGAAAAAGATTGAGCATACGGGGGTTGATTCGTCGGTAAATCATAAATCACTGCGAGCTAGCTGTCTCCGCCTCAGACAGAGTGAGAGACACTCCTGTGGGACTGGCTGGTGCTTGGGATGCGCATATTTCCTTCGTTTACCTTCAGGACTACATTGCTGGGCGGAGTATCATAGACGCCCACTTCGGACGCCATCACCATCATGTTATCCTTAGTGACGTAGAAGCGCGACGGGCGCAGGCCATTTCTGCCAAACAAAAATTCAAAAAGGTCTTTTGTATTTCACACCACCTCTGTGTCTCGCGCTAGGTATCAGCTGAGTGAACTACATTGCTGTTCGTTCGTTCGCTTGCCTGCCTTCCTGCTGGCTTACTCGCGTTTTACTCTCTCTTTCGCTCTCTACATCATCTTTCTTTCTCTCGCTCTCTCAGTTTCTTGACCTAGGCCCTATTTACCTGCGTTAGCAGCACGTTGGGACAACGATGGACACTTAGTAAATCGTAAACATCGATTCTCACTTCGGCTGTACAGAGCAAGACAGAGCAAAGGGAAGTCGCGCGAAATTTTTCTAATGTATTTTCTTTTTTTCTATATATTTGTTTCTATATTTTTTTGTGTGATATACTCGTTTTTTTTTTACGTTCAAGTAATTATTTTTAATGTGATTAAATATTATTCATATTTTAATTTTATATATTTAAAAGTAATTTTATGTTTTGCAACATGTTATAAATTAACTATGAATATATTTAAAAAATTTAAATAGCAATATTACTTCATTATTAAAATACTGATAAACTTCGAAAGAAAAAAAGGAATATAATATTATTAAAACAGAAATTTGTTCAATTGCTAAGTAAATATAATGAGAAAACTGAAACTGTTTCAGAAAATAGTTTATTTATAATTTTTGGTAAATAACGATTGGTAATCAATTTTAAAATTTTGAAAACTTTATTTGTTATGTTATTTTTAATTCTAAAATAGAACAATCAATTAATGGACACTATTACAATGATTTTTTCTTTCATCGTTATTACTTGTTGTGTAAACCTTTCTAATTCTATCTAAAAATAAAATAACGTTTCAGTTAAACGTATGCTTTGATAATTTTTCTAACGTATTTTTTGTAAAAATATCCTTATAAAAAATTTCTATTTTCTTCAAAGAATATTTTTATCGTACGTTTTATTCTGCGTAATCTTTATAATAGAATAAAACTGGATTTATGAGATGAAGGGTGTTTTTATTTGTCCCTCATTCGATTGCACGACTTCCCTTTGCCTTAGAAATCCATGTTTACCTGTACCCGAGTATATCTCTACGTGTGCACCGTTCTCATGTATTTTGTGAGCACCGTTAATCCTGCTGAATGAGTCTTGCAAAGCGTAGGCAATACGCCCACGTAGCCTAGCATTCTTTCTTCGCGGCTCCCCTAACAAACGACACCGCAGAGTCCTTTCGTTCAGCTCGTTTCTCTTTCAATAGGATTCTTTCAACACTTTGAATTTTACTTCAATTCAATTCTTTGCTTCTCTCACTGTATTTATTTTGGAGCTGTATATACTTTGAAAAGTTTTCAATAACAGATAACGAAGAAGTATTTTCGTATCAAATTACATTAATAAAATTGTGAAATAAAAAGTAAGAAAAATACCTGCTGTGTGTTATAACCGGAATGCTGCAAAGAATTAATTATAAATCGCGTGATTTTTATTTTTAATTAATTAATTAAAATAATTAATTAATTTATGTAATTTATTCTTAACTGTCAACGCGGATTTTAATTTCATCGTTATGAAATATTTTCTTTTTTTTGCTCTTTGCAAATTAATAAATATTTCAGATTTTATATTTTTTCTATTACATGCTTTTGAAAAATATAGTATTTCATCTTACCATATTAATTCGCTAATGTACGGATTTATGTAAAGAATTCACTTGCTTACCTGTACAGCTTCCAGCAAATTTATGTGAATTCTTTCTAATGGTTTTCGGGAATTATATACAATAGCGAATTAACAAACATTTATCTTTTGCACTTTTTGAACACGTCGACAATTAAGAGTTTAATTTATCGCCGCATTTATTTAGTTTTAACAATCTGATATTTCTCAATTTTTAGAAGTTTAGAATCCATATCAAATATTTATGTTTAATATTAAAACATTTTGAATTATAAAATGCGGCACGTGCGACATCAACGCGACTAGATTCAAAGTGTTGAAAGTCAGTGGAGCCAAAGATCCAAAAACCCGCACAACTGCGAATCATTTTCGATCCGAGAAGTCACAGACTCATGGATCTATGGACACAAAATGTGGCAAAGGTTACCAAAGGTACCAGACAGCACGAACGAGAGGGAAGTGGAGCCTACGTAAAAACGTGTGATAAACAAGACGTAATAAGAGATAAAAAATTTCTACCTGTCCAAAATAGCACCGACGTAGCGACCGTCGGTGAAGGTCAGAAGAGCCGGACCGTCCCAGGGTTCCATGGCACATGCCGCCCAATGATAGAAGTCCCGCTTTTCAGTAGCCATTGTTAAGTCATTCTGCCAAGCCTCTGGTACCATCGTCATGACAGCCTGGATTCAGTAACGATGTTTCAAGTGTTTGTTCGAAGACCGAGATTCTTGAAATTAAGAAACTGCGAAACTAAAGAACCGTAATGCGCGCAGCAACTTGGAAATTTATGGAATGAAGAGCATTCAGCCATGTAAATTCTGTATATTCAAAGATCAGTAGTATTTCAGATCTTCAGAAGCAGAGAGAAAAATTTTTTGTTTTTCGAAAAAAATTGAAGTACCTAGCAAAAGTAGAAAAAAGTAAGTAAAAGAAAGCCCTTTGAAATGAAAGATCTTTAGAAATCAAAGATTAAGAATTGTTACGAAAAATTTTATGGAAGTTATCTTTAGAATCTGTTTAAATCTGTGAAACTGATGATTTCTAGAAATAAATATCTCTTTGAGAACGATTTATAAAAATGTGAAATTAATTTTCTGTAGGATCAAGAATTTACAACAATACTTTATAGGTATTTCAATATTAAACGACGTTTCTTATATGTATATATTTCGTAACATAAATTTACCTCGGGCAAAGAGCGTTGTCCTGCCATCACCAAGAACTCAAGCACACAGTCCGCTGATCCAGAGTCAGAGAGATTCGGTTCTACGACTGGATAGAGCAATTTCAGTTGATCGCCATACACTTGGCTGCTCATCACACCTTCTCGCGCCTTCATAAAGTTCACATTGCCGCGTAGGGTATTAATTTCGCCGTTGTGAGCAAGCAAGCTATGGACAAAACGTCGCATATTATATCGGAGTTTGCTGGTTGCGGTTTTAAAACGGAAACCTGCGAAAACTACGATTATATTACAATAAAGTATTATTTATCGCTGTATTGCAAGACTAATTGTGAAAGAATTAAGTTTTGTAGTGTTATCTATAAAACACGAATTATAGATCTTTGGTATATCGAAAAGGAAATACGTAAAAAAATAATAGACAGAAAAAGGAATTATTATATAAGTAGTCGATAATTAATATGCCAACCTTGTCTGATAAGATTTTAAAATGGAGTTTTTATCTTTTAGTTATTTATAGTATAATAAATATGCTTTTTGTTTTCGCAACGATCATGAAAAGAGATCCGAAAAAAATTTAAACACTTCCATTCGTATTTTTGAAGTCTATTTTATCAACTTTTTCTTTTGATTAAAAAAAGTAATAGCAGTTTCATGTTTCCAAGCAATAACATTAAACATAACTATATGACTGATAGAAAACTAATTAAAATTCTTCGCAGAAATTTTTTATTTCTATTACGAAAAATAACGAAATTGAAACACAAATATTTCCTCGTTTTCAACTCACTACTAAAAGAGACAAATTCGTTTTTTAGAAAAATGATTATGGTTAATTGGTTATTTATAGTATATTATTTTATTCACTATATTTTTATATCCTATATTTATGGAATTTTTATAGTTTCCTACCGTAAAGGATGCGCTCTTTCCCAACTCGGAAAAGTATTTGTGGAGAACCGAGTGTGTACCAGTGCCAGATAGGTCTCGAATTTCGGAGACTTGATATAAAAGAAAAAAAATTTATATGTTACTGTTCTCTCACAACACACATAATATATTTTATGTAAGACTTCCAGACAATAGCGACATTTTTCTGAGGAAAAAGAAACCAGGACAGAAATAACTTAGACTCACCTTCAAGTCTGTGAAATAAAGCCATAACTGATCAGCGGTGAGCTGACCTTTGTAAACGACTGTTTTCAACGACAACGAGCAAATGTAGTATCGCAATTCAGGTCGCGAAATTGAATGCGATGATCTTTTCCTCAGCACAAAAATCTGACAAACAGAATGTGATAAAAACGTAAGGAACGTGTAATTTGCGATTGATCAAACGAAGAATCGTATTAACCTTGAAAATCGTGGCTATATCTATGACAAATCCGAGTTCTAATAATATAAATTAGCAAAGTTGTTTAATGCCAAATTATTTAACCCGGAGTATGGTATAGCGCCTCTAACTTTATGCATTCGTTAATAATTAATTCTTGAGAGTTTTTCAAGATAGGAGACCCAAAGAAAACGTACGAAAATATTAATTACTAATCAACAGATATTTTATTAATAATAAAAGATAAATTATTTTTTGACGTCAGTTATAGTATAAAGTTTAGAGTTTACGACGAAACATTGACCAGAATTAATTATCTTTAGATACAACTCGACTTTAAGGATTACACAAATTACCTGTCGCTTAAGTGTTTCCGCATCTTGATCGCCAGTAACGAATACTTGACGCATGTATGGTTCGCATTTCTTCGCCACTTGGCCAATTTGGGAACTATCGGTGGGAACATTACGCCAACACAGCACCTATGAATCATACGATCTCGAGAATATGCGAGGCAGTTTACGCAAAACAATGCGATAATTTAAGCATTGAAACCGATCAATGAATAATAATACCAATGTATCGTACTTTTAAATTGCACTCCTTAGCTAACTTCTCAAATGCGGCTTCTGCTTCTTTATGAGTCTTCTTGTCAAGGAATAAGATACCGGTTGCGTATCGTCCGAACTCGGGCAATTCAATCTTTTGTTGTTGACTGTAATGTATACGAAAAGTAATTTAATGAACCTAACTAATTTATCACGTCTGAATTATCAAAATTTTATTAAGTTAATGAACTGTAGTTTTTAAATTTGTTGAAACTAGTACAAGGATTTGTGAATAGAGAAACTTAACGTTTGTAGACTCTGAGATCTGAATGACAAAACAAAGATTATGACGAAAGATTTATAGAACTGTGCCAAGGATTTGTGAAATTAAAAGTCTGCAAAATAGTGATATGCTAAGTATTCATAATCAGTTCTTATTTCAAGACCGTCTTAAGTAATGTTTTAAGATGTTAATATTACGATTATGTCTTTGGTTTACACTATCTTAAAGCTGTATTTAAAATGGTTTTAAATTTAAGAATCGACTATAAATACCTGCTACATATATGAATGTCTAATTGTAAGAAATAATAGATGTGTGATATCTAAAAGTTCTGTTGAAACTATGTAGATTTTAAACAATTTCAACGAGAATACTAATGTAGAAATGAGATATCTGTGAAATGAAGGATTAATATTATAAACGGTTTATACGTTACATATAGAAATTATATATAATTACCCTTCCAATTGAAATCAATTATTTATAAAATATTTTCAATCTCAAATATTTGATATAAAATTCTTGAATAAAAAATGCCAAATGCTTGAATAAAAAATGATATCTAAATTAAAACTAATATAATGCAATAGGGATAAGATGTGACCTTCTTTCAAATGGCATTACGATCTAGATAATGAAAATGTGGAACTAAAATTAAACTTTTAGTTCAGTTAGATAGTATGTAGCGCCAAATGTGACAGGAACATTTGGCTTAGGCGATTAAATCGGATATCTCTCTCACGAATTATAAAGATTTCAGAAATTAGATTCCATCTCGTCGGCAAATAAGACTTATAGCATGTCGCTGGGGTTCTCTTACCGAATTTCATTGGCATAATAATCGTGTGGTATTGCGCAAAGCACACCAGCACCGTCACCAGTATCATTATCACAGGCGCATGCCCCCCTATGATTCATTCGTGCTGACAATATCTGAGCATCTCGAACGATCTGAAATTCGCAGATAACGGCCATAAATATGAGAAGATCAGTTCAATATCCTTATCGTTGTGCAATGAAAAAAAGGTCGCATAATTGTATTGATATATCCATACGATTATCAACGAGTTCATCTATAAGGTGGTGAAGGTCTCTTATTTCTTTCTCAGATATATTCCATTAATATACATTCTCATTTTATCTAATCGTTATTTTGCATATTTAAAGAGCGGCGCCTATCTTTAAAATTATGCGCAATTCTAATGATAGATATCTTAATTCATATATTATATAAGCCTTTAGCTTCTTTTTTGCAATTATAAGATAAAGACTATTTTAAACTTTTTATTATCAACAATTCTGAATTTTTTCTTGACATTTGTTCAAGAATTCATTAGTATGAATTCATTAACTATATATTACTTATTTTCCGCATTTAGCTGTTTATTTTATCTTTATTACGCTTCTTTATTTGCCACTATACGCTTTATACGATGCAACGCAATATATGGACGTAAACTTATAATAGATCGCAAAGATCAAACGCGCGAGACGTAGGTCGTTCTTTGAACTTTACACGTAAAAGACAGACGAAGCTTAAAATCGACTCACCTTGTGCGACCTCTTCCCGTCAATGGCGACGATAAAACCAACGCCGCAAGCTTCTCGTTCGAGGGTAGGGTCATACAGACCTTGCTTCGGAGGCAAGGTCCACGACTCGGAATCCATAATTTTAATCTGAAAAATGAGAAGAGAAAACTTCAACACATCATTCCGATCGATAATTCTTAATTGCTTGAATTCTTTTTCTTTGTCCTCTTATGTAAACAATTTAAACAAACGTCAATGTTTTCTCGATTTTAGAACACAGTTTGTAAAAAGTAATCATTTATCTCGGAGAAAAACAATTAATGACAGCAATAATTTATATTCGCTGCAAACTAATTTTTGCGAAACAAATAGCTCGTCTACAAGCATCATTCATTGTCGTAAACTTTTCTTTCAAACAATTGTGAGTTACGTGTATTATCTTATGAATCGTTTAATTTTTTATGTAACTAAGCTTGTGTCAATCGTATTGTGTAATCAGAAAAAACGTTCACTATGATTAACATACGTAGATAATGCGCACTTTAACTAATTAGATTCAAAAAAATTAATATGAAAATCATGCTTTAATAAAAATTAAATACGAACAATTTTCTAATATTAGTTTTCAAATGTACATTGATATTTTAAATGAGAACAATAAAATTTTCTGTTCCACTTTAGTAACATCACAATTATCATATAATCCGTTGGTGTATTTGATCCTCGGATAGATAAACGCGTTCATTATAGCCACGCATTTAAGGGTAGAGAACGATGTGGCGGGACGGGGAAGTCGAGATATCGCAGAATGATTCGCAGGATATCGTAGTGTCGACATTACATAAAAGCCAACACGCGCGTACTCATTAAGTGTAACAGATATGCGACGTCGCCGTCATCGTCATCGCCGCCGCCGCAGTGTCGTTATAACGGCGGCGAACTACGATGATGATCGGTGTGTAAACAAAACGAAGAAAATGCGTCAAAGAGATCGATGTCGCGACGCGTTCACGTGGCCGAGCGATGTACTGACTACCGAGCGTGCGACAGCGGTGGCCAATTGTTCGACGATCTTCGTTCTTCCTATTTTTCACGTCTCTTTCCCAAAAAAAACACACGAAAGCCAACAAAAAATCAAAATGATTTCATTTTTATTCTTAACATCGATAAACAGTTAAATTTTGTAACAAAAAAATTATCATTTTCACTTCCATGACGTCAAAATAAAGTCATTCGGATTTTCTTTTGTGATTTAATGTGTTTTCTTGGTCCTCTAATTCTTTCCCTTTTTTTCTTTTTTGCAATACTTAAGATGCGATCGTACGATATTGTTGAACTTTGATCACCGAGCAGGAAATCCGATTTCGATTGTTGAAACTTGATCGCGCTTGATCGTTAATAAAGAATGGCACATGTTTTATTTTTCTCTGACCTTCGTTTTTTTTTTAATTCTTCGTCAGTCTAGTTAAATATTATGCTGTACTCAATCTTATCGTACGAATTATATCGAACGGATTATGAGATATCGTAAAGTATCGTTGATCTGATCTGTGTCGAAAAGAAAAACAAAGATATTGCTGCATTATGTTTTGGTTCTAAAATAGATTTTTTCTTTGCTCGTTGAAATTAAATAATAAAAGGCAGAATATTTCTCGTTTTTAAGTTAATAATAACCTATGATAATTTACATATGTTTATATAACGTACGAAGTTATAAGTTAAAGAAAGAATAGAGAGAGTAGGACCGGTTTTAATTTCTGATAAAGAGTCGTTATAGACTCTGTTGCGTAAATATATATATATATATATATTTTATATTATAAATATATATATATTTATAATATAAAATAAACTCGCGTGCTTACTTTTATCGATTCATTCAATCACAAAATGCATTTATCGGATTTCGCGTTTCGCACATACCCATTCCGTAATTTCGCGCATAACACGAAAGTCTGTTTAATGCTAACTTGGAATAAAAATTCGACAGTGTGCCTGTTTAGTGTTAAACGCGTGACTTGAGAACGCGCCAAGAATCCGCGGAAAAAGCGACGACCAGCAAATTTGCGAAGGTTGACCACCTCTGTCGAGTGTATTCACGTGCGATAGGAAGAAGCGAAGGAAGCTAGTCACTGAGCGAGTGAGTGAGCGAGCGATCGATGGATACGACATACAGGGTGTGTCTGAAAGCTCTAGCGAAACCTGGTGATTCGTCCTTGCAGGATGCTGGACGTTTCCGAGGATCGATGAGGCAACGAAGAATTTAAGACTTTGCCTATATGGCTATTTTTATCAGCGTATAGATTTACTTTAATTTCAATTTAACTTGCTTCTTATCTTTTTCTAATTTTAAGAATTAAAAAAGGGATAAAGAAAAAGATTAACTCGAGATTTAAAGTTAGACGATATTGGCAGAAATTAATTGATAGGAATTATTCTTAGAACGCTTCTATACAAAGATGAAGAGTTAGTTGATACGAGATTAAAATAAACCACACATTGGTAGAAAACGGGCATTACACCATCAGTATTCATAGTTAGTTCTTATACATATATTAAAAACATATCTTAAGTACAACCTTAAGATGCCATAATTTATAATTACAGACATGTATTAACATTTTAAATATTAACATTTTAAAATAAATATAACATTTTAAAAAGTTTCTAGTATTTTAAATATTATTTTACTTGAAATGGTCTTAAGACTGGACGGGCCTTGGGAAATTATAAAGCTTTAGGCAACTATTTTATACCATTAGATATCTAAATAAAATGCTTCAAAATAAAAAGTACATTGAAGTCGAAAGGAAACGTGTTCATCACGTTCTTCAGTCATGCTTCACGTCAGATATACAAATAGAAAACGTGCTCTTTATTAAGTATACAAACAGATAATGACAACGTAATCGTATATATTCTTTCGTAGACTAAATGATAAGATTGGAAGATAACATACGAGAGAAAGAGAGGAGTTTGGACTCTAAATTTATTCATGTAAATGCGTGGTAATTAAATATATACGATTATCGTGCACGATGCTAATGAATTAAAATTAGAATTGTAGTTCTTTCTAGTACAAAGATTATGAAGCAGCGTGTCCTTGAGACTATGTGTTGAATAGTTATTCTGATAAATTATCTTGATAAATAGTTTTACGATTATTATGGCAAATAGCTACTGCGCATGTGGAGTAGGCGGTGAATTTTCAGATCGAAGTGTTCTCTCTGGACTCGCGTGTGCGGGTCTAATAAGGATCAGGAATCTACGATGGTGGTGTTCCAAAATTATCCTCAAGCTATTTCGGTCATTTCGGGCCCGGAGAGGAAGCGTACTCTCGCGTTTGCAATCGTTGAAATTGTGTTACATAGATCCGAGGTAGCAATTATACCATTAGCGTATGAAACGAAAGCGATAACTGGTTAATCGTCTCTGCGTTTGCACTACGAAGCAAAAAATGAATGTGGAATGTGGATATGAAAAATAGATCATTTTGTTTTGGCTGCAGATTACTTGATGAATCATTACCGAGATATATTTTGAAATATTATTTATCGAAAAATGATCATAATTATTGCATAATGTATAAATTAAACGAAGAAACCATAGGTTTTTTCATTGAAACAGGTTTTTAAAGCATGCGCGATTATTAAAATGTTTAATTATTTACAAATTATTACTTTCATGTGCTCTTTCTGCAAGAAAAGGACAAGACATATCATCATACATTAACATTAACGAAAAAACTTTAAGCGTATTATTGCAAAATAAAACAGCTTGCGGCTTTTTTTTTTCGAAGAATTACTTTATATACGTTTAAAAAAGAATAATATCATTATACTTAAAAAAAATATTTGTTAAAGAAAATTGATTAAAAAATTATTTTTTTTTTCTTTTTCCTTCTCTCTCACGTGCATTCCGTCACGGTAGTGAAAACGTGGCAACTTAAAATGCATAAGAATGTCTGTAACATGTCCATCGCATTTTAACCTGTTCATTCTCGTTTCGAGACCCGTTTCTTATTAAAACGGCGCAGAGACGGCAAGAATTAAAAAAAAAGGAAAAGAGCTGCACGTGTAGAGGAACGTTATATGTCAGGACTGGGTTTATATACTTATGGGGAGCTTGTGGACACTTGGCGATCAACGTGTCTCTGTATACAAGGTGTCTACGAAAAATATATTTCATTATAAGCAAATGCGAAATTACACATTTTTAAATGCATGATTTTTTAATAATTTTACGATAAATCCCTTTCCGGGATTTTTTCAGTGATAAATTAAAGTTCTTATACGCAAATTGAATAATTTATAAATCTTAAAATTAATTTCAAAATTCTCCGTGTGAAATATCAACATTTTTAACAAAGACAAATTTTTAATATTAAAATATATGATTCTTAGTAATAAGAATAATCCTTAAGAATACGATCTAAATATTCTTGTATTCTTGATTTATAAATTCTGCATTTGATTTGAGTTGCGCCAGTTATATTTGTATTTAATAAGTATTTTAATAATGCACTTTAAATACAAATTAAATACATCATCTGGTAATAAGTTAAATCTGATAAGTCAAAATGAAAAAGAAATATTTTCAAAATAGATTCCAGCAGATCTATGTACGTATTTATATAGCGAATCCGCTGCAAATCTCATCCTTCATAATTTTAATATCTCAAATTATTTGATTTTTTTCATGAAATCTGGCGTTCCTCGTGTCGAGTTGAATAATCAAACTTCCTAGAAAGGCCATTACGAGGGATTTATCGCGAGCCGGCGTGCGGGTTTGCATTTTCTTTACTTCGACAGTCGACGTGGCGTAGTCCCCTCTTACCGGTAGAAATTATACAAAGCAGATTGCTTCGAGAATGCGTCTTCCTTCTCGCCGGTCAGCACTGCTGTCAGGTTTCTTGCACGATTATCGATAGTCAATTCGATCAGTTATCGTCCTATCAATCAGATCGTTGCACGAGGTCCTGTTTTCGCTGAATGTGAGAAACGTGTCTCGTCGGAAGTTCCGCAGGATGTTTATCACGATTTCGGCATTGGTATAATTCGATTCACACTGGAACTACTAGTCCGAGTACCCTCCTCGATCGCACTTTAAGGGCAACCGTAAAATGGCACGTTCTCGATCCCCGATCCTGAGGATCACTGCGAGCTGCCTAGCGGAGGGAGGAGGACGTTTTGAGTCCTAAGTAACGACGACTTCTCTGCCTCAGACTGTTCGGCTTTGCGCGAGAGAAGAAATAAGAAGAAGAAAAGAGAGAGACCGAACCACACATACGAATCACGAGTCGGACGGACACTGATGACTGAAACGGCGGCGCTCGGGATGTCGTTAAAAACCGAAAAAGCTTTCCCTCCCTTTTCTTTCCTTCCCTCCCCCTCTCTCGTCTCTCCTTCTCTTTAGGCGCTCGTCGACGAGACTCCCCACCTTCTCCGGAGGCGCACTCCCTCCGTGGCAATGCGGCGCTTCGCTCTACCGTCCCTCGTCCCGCTCCGTCTCTTGGCACGCCGCGCCGGGACGGTGCAAGTCGCTCCGAAGCACGCTTCCACCGTTCATTTAAAAAGAGAACAAAAAAAAACCATCTTATTTTTTGTTTCTCTTCTCTTTTTTTTTTTTCTCTAGATCGACATTCGCCGAGATGTTCAACACTTCGCGACGAATATTCCGCGTAATTTCAAACGACACTTTAATTGCAGCCGCTAATCGTTCTACGCGAAGCACGCGAGTGCGTAAGTACGGTGCGTGATGCGATTAATTAATTCATGTGTTCGTTCCTATAACTTCACTTCGCGTACCGCTCCGACTTACGAGGCGAGTCCTTTTGGAGCGTACGTGTCGCGGCACACGTCGTCTTGAGACGACCTCATTCTCTGAAGTGCTTTTCATTTTTTAATATCTTCATTTAAATACGCAATGTTTTTAAAGCCTTATTTCATTTAGAAATTTGAAAAATAATTTGTTTTCCACTTAAATGAGTTTATACACGTGAAAATAGCTCTATTAGTGGGAATGTAAAATTCAAAGTATTTACAAGCCGATTCTTTGAAGCGTATACACAAAAAACTTTTAACATAACTTTAACAATTTTTATTTGTTTCACTCAAAATTTGCAGAGAATCTTGATTTGTTAATTATCTAAAAAAGTAGTCATTGGTATTTTAGTAAAATTGTATTTTCGTTCGTAACTTAATAAAATGTTTTTGTTACAATACACAGTATGTTCTCTGTTAGCTCTGTAACTAATAATGCGGTAATTAAAAATTAAATTGAATTAAATTATAAAAATTAGTGCACCTTTTATTATGAACGAAAATGATCATCATTATGAGATAACTTAATTAGCGGATAGATAAATAAGTTAGATGTTAGAATCCGAGCATGTGAATAATCGAGAATATACGTGCAATAAGTTGTTGTTTTTTTTGTACGTTTCTTTTTTATTTCAGAATATACTGTTCCGAGTATACTGCGAATATCATAAATGTTGATGCACGTTGTAACTTTTATTACAATGATATATGTAATAAAATAAATAACGACGTTCAGTAATCGATAACTCACATCTGGCACATGTCACATTTTATAATAAAAATGAAAATAAAGAAGAATAATTCGAGATATCTGTATCTTATCGATTTTGGTAAATATGACACTTTTGATTATTTAAAAATTATTTGAAAATTTTTGCCGGTATTCCGATTTAGCACTGTATAGGGTGTATAATGAATGAGTTTGACATTTACACTGTTAAAGCACTGGAAATGTATCGTGAAACTCCATCAGGACTAACAATAGACGAAATTCCTACCAGACCATTTAGAGTTGAGAGACAATTTGCGACGTCTAGTGCACTTTGTTTTAAGGTGTTATTTCAATGGTTTAACTATTATAATATATATGTATACACTCACAAAGTGTTATTATTCAATCTATACGAAATAACACGTACTATAATCACGTTTATCGCAAAAATAAAAGCTATTTAATTTGTTTTGAGATCTTTCGTAGATAAAAATTCCGAAAAAAAGAGTAATGCAATTTCTAATATCCAATGACATATTATATCTTCGAGAACGAAAATCCCTCGTGGGATTTAAAAGAACGTCAGTTTCGTATACTTATTATTTGCAACGCGATAATATTTTTGCTCGATATAAGAAGTTTGCAATGTAAGGTTTATCGAGTCTTCCATTAATAAAATTTAGTTTACAAGGCCGTCTCATTTTATTTTATACTCATTGCGTTGCGTGTGTCTCTCATATGTAGAAGAGGCTCATTGTAAGCCCACAACGCGCATATGTGATTTTTTTTTCTTTGACTCTCCTACTATCTCTATCTTTTTTCATCTGGCCCAGCCCTGTGTATCTTCTAATTCGCACATCTGTGCGAAATAACGTCACTTATTGCCCTCGTAATTCTTTCCATTATCCTCTTTATCCTACAATTCTTAATTCTCAACACAGTCAGTCGAAATATATCTCTTCTTGAATTTCCTCGTTTGACAAGTATATTACTAATTCCTCGTATGTTAATTCGGGCTTGTTATCATATTCAACGCATTTCGTAATAAACGAACCTCGGATCGATTTAAAAGAGATTTGTGCATGTAAGGACGATTTATTGGTATAAAATATGTTTGGTGCACATGCTTTCGAGAAGATACGTCGTTAAGATTAGCAAGCAGAAAATTCTATTCTAGAATAAAATATTTCTTGTAACAGCTCACATAAATTAATTGAAAAATAACTGCTTTATATTGGCAACGATCAAAGCAGGACATTGAAATAATGTACTTCGCACAAGAAACTTGGGAACAAAGTACATTGGACAATAGAAATGCCTATGACTTGGTCCGGCAGAAATGTCATGACGTAACGGTATTTTTTGTCTTATAATTAATGATATCATGAGAAAATAGATTTTGTGCTGCGGTTAAAAAAGGAAACTTATAGTGAGTGGTTCAGAAGGTAAAACCTCATTGGTTGATAAACATTACATGAACTTTTATATTGACAAAATTTTGTTTTTAAAGATGTGAGAATGAGCCTCTCTATATGTGCATTAATATTTTAAAAACTATGGCGTCGAATGAAATTTTGCTTGACAACAATTTATTTTAATCGCAAGTAAACCTTTTTATATTTTATAAACCTGTTTACAAATTTATTTATTAGTAAACATTCAGCACATAAGCGTTATAAGTCCAAAAATCGGATGTTATCTGCTATTAAACACGTAAATTATGAATATCAAGTTTAGCATTTACGGCATTTAGATTCGACGCAAAATACACGAAGATTTTAACGAAACATTTTAATCGTGTATCTTTGTCAACTTGTTGAAAGATAATAAATAATTAATAAACGTCGTTCAATCAATTTATACACTGATTACATCATGCTTCGATTGTGCGCCATTTACATTTCTATGTATCGGTATTCGTAAGAATGTAACAAAACTTGTTTTGTGCTAACATATTATCTGTTAATTATGTATGAAAGAATTACATCTCTGGCACGCGCATTCATTAATATTAGGTACATATAGCTTGCGAATCAATACAAACGCATGCGCTTATATAAAACATAATGTATGATCAAATTTGAGCTATACTAGTTGTTAGAAATATATATATAAATTTTTCCGTATATACCGATATTATTATTATAATAAATTTATATATATATTTCTAACAACTCTAGTATAGCTCAAATTTGTTCTTGACCGGGGAGATATATTAAGTTTAATTTGAAAAATTCATTTGAGCGGATATTATAATTTAATTTATAATTTATGATGTTCCCTAAATACATTTACATAAGTGTGATAATAATTCTGTTTAAAATTAGGTCGATTCTACAAAAGAGTTGTAAGCCGCAAGTTGCAAGAAATTGATTAAGCGCAGTTGAATGTGAGGAAAATAATCAACTATGATTGGTTGATTTCTTACGACCCTATTGTCGAATTAGTTTTATGGGCCGTGTACAATAAGAGTAATATTGCAAGTAAGCTGTAAACTACAAGAAATTGACCAATTACAGTCGATTATTCTCTTAACATTCGATTGTGATTGATTAATTTCTTACGGCTTACAACGATGTTACTCCCATTGTAGACGACATTTAGAGTAGTCAATTTTCAAAAATAATCATAATTCTAGAATATTATTAGGTTGGTCACACAGAAAGTAACTTTTGTTGCTATATGTATATTATAATATTCTAGGACATCCTGTGTGTATACTAGGTATACACACTTGACTTTTTACCTTTTCATTCTTGATTCGTTTAATTAGCAATGAAATTGATTAAAGTAATAATCCCCCTCTTTTTATTCTATTTTTAATCTTCTATATTCAATCAATTCATTATTTTCAACCTACAGTTAGAAATCTTGAACATTTCCTATTTCTGTCGATATCGTCGCATGTTCCTAAAAAAAATTAAAGAAGAAATGCAATCAACCTTGTTATGCGGTTTGACGCAAAACGATATGCGAACTTAGTACGATCAATAATGCGATTGACGAAGAGGGAGAGAGAAAGACGCAGAAGTAGAATGAAAAGGCGATAGGGATCGTTAAATTTTACTGCGTAATCGCATGTTGGTATTTGCGGGGTGGTAAAAAAAAATTATCGAACGACGAAGTGTAAGATTATGTAAATGCGTAAGCGCCGTTACTCGCGTGTGGTTGTTAGATAACAATTCCATTCTATAATTAGGTTACTGCGCGCAACAAAGAAAGAACCATATAGACAGAGACAGCTTAAAAAAAGGTGCTATTGTCAATCTGTTTGTGAATTGAGATAAAGTATACTACGCGTCGAGTTAAGCATAATTATTTTGCATAAAAAAAAAAGAAGGTAGATATAGTCGAATAGATACGAAATGTCTACCGGTACGTGGAGATCAATCAGATATATTTTTTAAGTCCATTTTTTTATCGACGTGATCAGATAAATATAGACTTCTTTTACTATCTAAAAGTATTTGAGATCGATCAATTAGAATTTGATATTTCATTCTGTTGCTAATTTTTGAAGACTAAAAATGACTACGTGAATTTTACTCACTTTTTTTACTCACATATTTTAATACTTTTTATAACCTTTTCGACTAATTATAATAATTTTGTTATCACGAATCTTTTATCTGGAGTAAAGATTCATTTAGTGTATACAATAATTAATTTACATCGCACATGTATGTAATACTATTATACATATACAAGGTGGGGCACGCTCTAATTAGAGAAATTATATTAGAGTTAATTATTATTCCACTTTAAAAAATGGCTGTGACTTTTATATAATCGTGAAAAATTTATTCTAAAATTAATTTGCCATAACTTATCTGCTTTTATATATATAAGATATTTCATCCATAACGTATTTTAATATAAGATAATAAAAACGATTCAATACTTTATAAAAATTATTTTCGAACAACAGCGTTATCTTTTGAACAAAAAAAAAAACATTTGATGAAAAGAGTATCTGTATAAAAATATTGATTTGTTTAAAAATCAGTGTTTAAAAAACAGAAAACATTAAAATATGATGGAAAATTTATAATGATAGACAGCAAACGAGAAAGAAAAATGAGAAAATATATTTATAATTGACAATAATTTATGACATTAAGTTTTAATAAAGTTATAAAATTAGTTAAATATAGTTCAGTATATTAAATTACATTAATTATATTCTTTACATAAGAAATATTCTTCGGTTGAAAGGAGGCCCTCCGCGACGCGAGTATTTTTTATTATTTTTATTCGGTGTTACGTTACTTTAGATAATTGTAGAATTGGAACTCCAGATAATTTACTGTTCTGGCGGACGAGCACCCCTTCGGATATAGGCTGTTTGACGTCATTCATCTTAAAAACATAAAAGTCGCACGTCATTTTGTCGTGATATTATACAATCTGAATACATTGAGTGTCGCAATAAGGTTACGCAAATCAGTCCTTCGCGGGTGGTCTTTTCCATCAGCGCGATTTTTCGTTATCGCAAAAATTGTTGATAAATAAAAATAAACAGTTTCACGTGCATTTTCGTCATTTCGTAATATAGGCGAGTTCAAAACGACAAGGCGGGACTAGACATGCTTGAGGAGCGAATGAGTACGATTTTATGATACCTGCATGGATCCAACCAATCATGTTTAATCGTCGCCTATTGTCTGTTTACATTACTTGAAATCCTTAAAAATTTTCCACGTAAAACGAAATTAAATACATTACAACATGTAGTCACGTCTGTGAAGCTGGCCCCTCATTGTCAAAATTTTGAAAAAATAAGCAGAGTTCTGGTTGCCCCCCGAAGAGTTCTAGAGTTCTCTATCAAATTTAGGAAGAGTTCTATTGATTAAAGCAGCGAAAACACCATTTGAAATTACGGGGGGACCAACTTCACGATTCTGCAACTTTGAAGAGCTATAACTTCTAAACCGTTCATTTTAGCACGTTGGTCTATAGAGGTCTATCGATAGAACTCTTTGGGGGGCTATCAGAACTCTCAAGAAAACACCGAATTTCCAAAATTTTTTTCCAAAAAAATTTTTTTTTTTTAAGAAATTCGGCAATCTGATACGAGTTCTAGTAGCCCCCCGAAGAGTTCTA
>NW_017275769.1:219461-306300 GCF_001594065.2 Cyphomyrmex costatus
TCTATAGACCAACGTGCTAAAATGAACGGTTTAGAAGTTATAGCTCTTCAAAGTTGCAGAATCGTGAAGTTGGCCCCCCCGTAATTTCAAATGGTGTTTTCGCTGCTTTAATCAATAGAACTCTTCCTAAATTTGATAGAGAACTCTAGAACTCTTCGGGGGGCAACCAGAACTCTGCTTATTTTTTTCAAAATTTTAACAATGAGAGGCCAGCTTCACAGACGTCATATATTCGAATATTAACAAGAAAGACACACACACACACGCACACGCACACGCACACGCACACGCACACGCACAGAGAGAGAGAGAGAGAGAGAGAGAGAGAGAGAGAGAGAGAGAGAGAGAGAGAGAGAGAAAGAGAGAGAGAGAGAGAGAGAGAGAGAGAGAGAGAGAGAGAGAGAGAAGATTTATTGTGCAAAGAGTGCAAGCAACGCGAACAAATATATTACGTGGATTAATAATAAGTGCGGGGACTAATGTGTGTTTTATCTGTTGTTAACGAGAGACAGAGGATAGTCAACTTCCGCGCATTGGTTAATCATAATTCAAACATTCTCGTTATCTTGCAAGACGCAAGGCGTCAAGCTGCGCCAAAAGTCATTATCGTGCCAAGGTCGGCACAACGATGGCAACGTCTCAGATTAATCGGTAGAATGGAAAGATTCCGTTTGTTATCGTGCGAGGGAATATCGCGTCATGATTTGTGTTATCAGCCTCTACGCATCTTCGCATTTCCGTTCTGGAGAGTGAAGGCATACGACGACTGCATGATTCGCACGCATCATTGAAGTTCACTCGATAAGCCTCGTGTTTGATAACAAAGCTCGCATTCCGTACGTACTCTATCCATCAAAGAGAATTTGTTCCGCCAGGAAAATATCTATTATAATTTAATGACGATCGTATACAATAGTAGCATCCGATCTATAAATATTTCAGTAATACCTATAACTATAATATAAACCTTTGTATCGGTCACCGGAAGTGGATAGATAAGCTCGAATGAGCGTAACGCGATATAGACTTCTGATTGCATGCTGGAGAGTTTCTGATTTCCAATACTTCGCGTGTTATCAAGATTTTATCGTAGCGCAATATTCTTGCGAAGCGATCGATATGAATCACGTTGCCAGTGGATCTCTTTTGTTCACCCATGTCTAATATTCTTTAAATTATTTTTGCTAGTATTTTTTGCTTAATCATGTTCAACATGGAATTGTAAAATACCTAAGAAGTCTATTAATGTACTGCATTAATTACTGCCTGCATAAGTTGTTGAAGCTACCAAGAAAAACACGGAGTCGTGAGCTGAATACGATTTACGTGTGACAATGTTGTTTCGCACGTGGAACATGTTCGAATGTGAAAAGATCGTTTCATAAAACTTACGCCATAACAAGCGAAAAGTGTCACAAAACATTCTCATTTATTATGCTGCTTATTTATTATCTTAGAAAATATAACCTGCATTTAAAGCTATAATTTATAACAGTAAATGATGCAATTATCACGCGTATTACATTATGAGGTATAATTTTCGTGTCAATTTCATTCAATCTTTAATTACATATTCATTAATTGCGGAAGAATAAATTCGTGTTGCACATTACGCAAGAGTTACATTGTCAATAAAGTAGAACGTTAGAAGAGTAAAGTTATTTCCATTTTAAAACCGCAAGTTCAGTTACTTAATCTCATATTTTTTCATCTTTTATAAAATATTCCTATAGGTGCTGGACATTAGGAAACGATATGGTCTTATTAAAATGCAGGTACTGCTATTAATAAAATTTTTATGCGGCTAGACATGTAGCCGGTTCGTGCAACCCGCGAGGTCGGTAAGTCTTAAAGGAGAACGAGCGATATCGCGGAATAAAATACGGATCGATACACAGCGACATGTCGGCCGATGAACTGAACGCTCGAGAGAGCTAGAAGTTTAACTGTCCGTAATGATCTGTGTGTACAAAGTAAAAAAATGAGACACAAGTGTAAATTAAGGTCAAAGTCTCAAATGTAACATAAATGCTTCAAAGCTTTTGATTTACCCGGAAGAAAGAATTTGACTAATTGATCAATCAAAAAGTGCTTCAAAGCATTTGACTGTATCCTTAATCATTATTCAATTGCAAAAACTTCGACAAATAGCAAGGGCAATTCACTTTTGACGCTTTGATGTTTCTCTTACCCTCCTTTAGAGAGATAAGCGATAAGTGTAACTTATCGCGCGTTACACTTATTGCTGAGGTTAGTAGAATTTAGACTTGATCATAGTTTCGTTCTTCGAACGAGATAATCTTCACGTGAAAGTAGACGGCTCATACGATTATTGAACACCGCCCCGTTCACTTAGATTTTTTAAAGGACAAAAATAAATTATTCCTCGTTGTGCACATTGTTAAATATCAAAAGAACAATGGTAACTCAATCTGTTAAGTTAAATAATATTTTGTTATTTTTAACTTCCATGTGTTAAAATGTAAATTAATCCATTTCTGTGGTTAGTTTCAAAGTAAACATAACGTTCATATATTAACGTATGTATTTAATAAACAATAAACTGTTATAAATTTGAGTTAAATTTAATTTAATTTTCTTTAATTAAATTGTTTAACTCTATTTCAGTCAGATTAACAATATATTGAGTAGGAATAGTGGCGACCAAGTAATAATTAATTTTTAGCATTAGGACCCCCTGGTGCGATGTACCCCTTGCACCTCCCCCCGCCGCCTGTACACGCGCGGCTTTGCTGGAAGGTAGATTAATTATACCTATACCGAGAAAAAAATATCGTAAATTTAAATAAATATTTATTTGAATAGTGCCAGCTAAATATTTATTAGATATAATAAAAATTTAATAAAAAACATTAATTTAATTTAACAATAATTTTTTTTTTATTAAGTAAATATTTATTTACTGTAAGTAAATGTTTAATTGATAGTATTCAAATAAATATATATATATATTATTATCTTCTTGAAAGAGATTCTCATAGAATTTTGTTGGAATTCAGATAATTTTACTTTTAAATTTTAATTCTTCCTTTTTCTGAAAGCATTATTTCTTTGATTTTTTGAAAGAAATAATGCTTTCAGAAAAAGGAAGAATTAAAATATGACATATGCTTCGTTTACATTCACGTACATTTTTGTACATATCGCGAATTTTTATATAAAAAAATTAAGATGACAGAAGATTCAACAGAATAGAGTAGTTCATTGATATTACATTTTAGTACTTTCCCTGCACTATAAAGATTCTCGGCTTCAATTGTAAAAAATAATATACTAACAAGAAAAATATACTAAATTTTAATAAATTATTATATGATTAGTATTGATATAATATTTTACAGAAAAGAAATATTTGCTAAATAAAAAAATAATAATAGTTAAATTAAACTAATTTTTGTTATGAAAAATGCCTGTCTGTACTAATTTTCAATGTAGGTATATTTTATTTGCATTGTTTTAAAAAATTCCCTAATTTTCTTTGGAATTTTGAACAAAGATACCTGGAAAAATCCAAGAATTTTTAGGGAACTCTTTAATAAGAATTTAATAAACAATAATTGAAGGTTTTAATATAAATGTATTTGCAGTTAATGACAAAGACGAATTGCACGACGAATATTCTGTGACATGTAAAAATATCGGAATGCAATTCGTGACTCAAAGCAATTTATAAATCAGAGAAAATTATTTGAATTTATAATCTTTTGCAGTCACGATTCATCCTTCATGCGGCAATGATTTGCATACAAGGAAAACTCTTTCAATTAAGTTGGGAATCAATTGTATGAAACTATTAGTTCTACAAAGCTATTGCAATTTCCTGCTGCCAATATAGATACTATGGTGATATTTCACACCAACGTAGAATTCTCCTGCTATAGATTTTCCTTATCCTCATCGGCAGTATCGATTTTTTAACGGTGGTATATCGAAGTGTGGGAGGTCATTTGTACAACGAACGTAAATGTCAGGCTCTATTTATGGGGTCACGAGTACCGAAATTGTGTATGCTGGATAAAAAGAAATTGTTTTTTTTTTATCATAACGAAGAAACTCATTAATTATTATGTTTTAATCTTTTTCTCATATCAGTAAATTGAAGTATCCCTCGAGTTTCTTATGTTCCCGACACTTCTACAATGCCTCCCTCATTTCGAATTCTGCGTATATCCTACTGATCTTCAACGGATTTCTGATATTCATCCCCGGGATACACCGAAAAGAAATCATAAAACATATTCTATCGCGAGAATAAGAACGTGATGGAATTCGCAAACCCCTATTTAACATTTGCAAAAATTAAGTCATGAACTCTCCCGAAATTCACGCTTCTCGTATCTGAGATCTCGCTTTTCTTTTTTTCCGAACCTCGCCGGTCCTTCGTGATTTCGACACGTCACGGCTCGCCCTATTGTGAGAATAAGGGCACACCCGGGATTTACCTGCGTCGTCGAGAAGATCGATGAGGAGCGTGCTCCGTTCCGCCTCCACGCGCTGCGCCGCGCTCAGTTCAGCTCCGCTCCGTAGACCGGTTTTCGCACCGGAAAAACGGCCAATTATTAGTGGAATATTTTCTCGAGATACCTATTCTATTTTTTCTGTTGAACGCTCGTTGCTTCCGAGGAAAAAGCCGCTCGTACCGGCGACACCGAGAACGTGACGTGAGCTTTCCTGCAACCCCGCTGTAACTGGCGGATTTTCACTATGACGACGCGTGCCTGACGACTAGACGACCAGTGACGTAACTAGAGTGATAAAGGTGCAGGAGCGTCCATTCGAGTGCACCCTTCTTCATTCGCTCTTACCTTTAATTCTTTGCCTCCTTTACACACGGAAGATACTTGCAAGTTTGTGTTGTTCAAAATATGACAAATATTATAGATACGTTTCGAGTTTTGGGATCTCTTTTAGTTAATTTCAAGTCGTTTTTTTTTTTTTCATGAAATTTCGATGACGTCTAAGGCACTAATGATCAAAATAGTCATATCCTGAAAAGTAACATTAAAAAAAATTTTTCTTTCATAATTTTTACAGAAATTTTATAAGATTGTTATAGTTGTTATACACGGTATGTCTGAAAAGTTTCCGGACTGATTTTTTTCTTATGAGACAAATCGCCCCATCTAACGGCCGAAACGTTAGAAATAGTTTCTAAGAAGCTTCATGCAGAATATGTGCGAGTTATATTAATATCGATTGAATACTTGGCAAGTGAGGACGTGTTTTGATTATGTGTTTAAGCGTGCCAAGTTTTATGGTAGAACAACGAGCGTGTATCAAGTTTTGATAAAGACACTGTTTCTACCATCCATTCATGGGGATTTGAACCGTAGAAAAATTTGTGCGCGCTTTGTTCCATATTTTTTAACTCAAGAACAGAAAGAAATGCGCGTGAATTATTGCTGTGACTTTATTGAAACGGCAGACAAGGATCCAGATTTCATAAAAACTATCGTTATCGACGAGACATGATGTTTCATGTACGATCCGCAAACAAAAATGAAGACAATGCTCATCGCATTTTTTGATTCTGCAGGATTGATTTATCATGAATTTGTGCCAAACCGTTAATTCGATATTTTATTTAAAGGTTTTGAAACGTCTTCTGAATCGAATGAGATGTATCAAACGAGATTTTATTGCCTCTGGGAATTGGACTCCTTCACGACAACGCGCCATTCTGCTTAATTGCTAACAGTTTTTGACCGAACAGTGATAAATCACCCTCCGTATTCTCCCGATCTCGCACCGGTAGATTTCGTTTTGTCTCCTAAAATAAAAATGTCTTTAAAAGGACTGTTTTTTTGAGGATATACCAACCATTCAAGCGAACATAACACGTGAGCTGAAGACGGTTCCGAAAGAGGACTATTACAATAGTTTCCAATCGTTATATCTTCGATCTAAAACGTGTATTGAAATAAGAGGAGGAGATTATGTAGAAGCCTAAATAAAAGAAAAGATGAAACCTTAAACCTCTAATTTTTTATAACTTCAGTCCGGGAACATTTTAGACATAATGTGTATATTAGTATTTCACGTCACTATTGCTGCGATCTATAATAATTGACTCATAAGTGTAAAAATGTAACGAGAATTCAGGATATTTAGAGAAAAAGAATCTGACGTGCGAAATCTTTTATGATTCCGTAATTAGGACGTAACATTAAGTGGACTTATAAGTAATTTTAATGTATTTATATTTGTATTTATATTCATTTTGTCTTGTCCATTTTTGTTTGTTTGTGAATTGAACGTAGTCGTCATGGTGGGTTTTGAATGAAGCAGCTGATACGCCGGCGCAATCTGCGTACGCAGCGAATAATCATTGGCTGTTCTTGCACGGCCGTCGAAGTTGTCCACGAACATCAGTGTTATGAAAATATGGTGTTGTATCATCAATATCACCTAATACCGTATTATCTAATCTTGTTGCATGACTTTTGTTAAATAATTATTGATTTCGACGATAGATAAATACGGTAAAATATATGAAAAAAGATATTTGATTTATTTTTCACGAAGTAAAAAATTTAGGTATTATATATTTTGAGAGAATTTTAGAGTTAAGTGATGCAAAAGTTTTGATGAATTCAAAGACTAAAGTCGTAAAGATTTAAAATTTAAGAAATTACATATAGTACAACTGAGATGTATACATCAGTTAAAGAAATTTTATAATTATTATCGAATACGTAATGTACCTATGTATAAAATTGAATAGCAAAATATGATTTTGGAGAATTGAAGAATTGATTTGAAAAATGAAAGGAGACTGAAGTAAACATTTTAATATCGAGATAAAAATATCGTAGTTAAAGTCTATGTATAACAAATGGTTCTAAGAAACTTATAATTATTAATAAAAAGCATATAAAATTGAATATATGATTAAAAAATATAATATTTCGCAATTGAAAAATTTGAAAATTTTAGAGTTAAATTATACAAACGTTTGATAAATTCAAGGATGCGGAAATTTTTAAAATCTATATTCGCGTGGATTGAAAACTCAAAAATGCCACTAAATTAAGATCTATAAATTTGTTAAGAAAGTAATTGCTATTGAACTTATAATATAAAACAAAGAAAATATAGAAAAATATAATATTGTATTATCAAATCGGAGGACTTGAAAATTTTATCTAGAGTCGAGCACTTGAAGTTCGCGAAGATTCAAAGAGAGAGAGAGAGAGAGATTGAGAAATTACAAATATAAGGAGAGTAAAAGATCCAAATATTCCATGATGCCTTTAGCGTCATTGTACAAAATACTCGGAAGCATACATTTTTTTATTTGACTTGTTAAGCTACTAGATACGGCATTGCATTCTAATCACGACAGCGCAGGCGTCGAAGAAGCTGCCTTATCAACCGAGATGTCATCCCAATGCAGGGTCTCGCCTTGACTGCGTTCGAGGAGTCGTCGCGTGAAAATGCCGGGGAACACCTTGCGGCCGTACGATCGTCGCGTGTGATCGTTCGTATGTGAACCCTCGCGAATACACCTATAATTGGAGCACCTATCGGCGATCGGGAAGCTTATTGGGGAATCGGTAAGTTGGCGATCGATTGGTGTGTTTTGACGGGTGCGTACAACCGAGCGACAAGTCTACTGCACGTCTGGCGAACGGCAGGAAATTGTCGGCGAATTGCGAAACAGCGCGCGTAATTGTCGTGGTAAATCGTCGAGCGATTTTATAGCCTGTATTCCGGTGATCAATGATGATGGATAGTAACGTACGAAAGAATTAAAGAAGGGATGAAGAAAAAAAGTACCGAGAGGAAGAACACGAAGGCACGTGTGAGAAATATTTAGAGAGGACTTTTATAATATGCAGATAATGCGCCTTCTCGCTTTCTCACTCTCTCTTTCTTTCTTGAAAATATTCTTCCACGTGAGAGTTTAGCCATAGTTGTTTTATACATTTTTCTTTGTATCAATTTCCATGATGTCTAGTAATATGATAAAACGAAAATGTTAATAAACATTATGGATAACTCTTAGAAAAATTCAATAAAAATTCCAAGTTTTAAATTAATTAATGATTAATTACTTATTTTGAGAATTATTAAAAATACTGTTAATACTTTTAATATTAAAAAAAAGTAATTAATTGCTAATCAATTTAATAAATTACACAGTAAATTTTTCGAAAGAAAACCGAGGAAATAAATATGATAAAATCGATAAAATAATTTTATTGCATTTACCGATAAAAATTACCTGTTCCATCGATTAGAAGATTTTGTGATGTTACAAATCATAGTTGTTAATGCGCATAAGACAGTGCTAACTGAATATGACATTTTCCAAATAACTGGATAAGATTCCTTTACTTTCTCTCAATTATTTCAATATTTTAAGTTATTTTGTACAGCATATGAGATAGAATTTCGGATTGATGAAATTGAATCTATTTACCACTCAGAAAACGTAATATTTGTGAAACAGAGCGTCATTAATTAACTTGTAATAGAAATAATGTATGACATAATGTAATTTATAATAGTATTGCTTAGGATAAGTATGTCTAGAAATTATAATTTATTTCACGGATGCTGTTGCGTACATCTCAGACGATTAGTCATCATTAGAATTGTTCATATTCATGGATTCACAGATACTTGACTTCATGAATTCAAAATCCATTGACCTTTATATTTGCATATCCTTGAATTAAATCTTTGATCTTTAGATCTACTAGATTGTTTTATAATGGTTGCATTTTCAACCAATTGTGGATTTAGATTTTAGATCCAAAAATTATTTGTTTAATGGTTCTGTAACTCCATAAAATTGATAAACCATCTGTTTAAATTTAGAAACGCTGCATGAATAAACTACCTTTGCATCATTATTCAGAAAATATATTCTTATGTGATTAGCAAATTGTATTTTTAGGAAGTTTTTACTAGTTTGGTTTTCATTATGTATAATTATGTGGTGTTTTATTTTATTGCACATTCTTTTATGGATAGCTTTTTTTGAATATTTTAATATTATATTTTCAATTCTTATTTATCTTATTTTTCATTTGTATAAATTTCTGTTAAATAATCTTGTGCATTTTTTATTACTAATTGTATTTATAGTAAAATAAGATTATCTCATAAAAATTTATTAAATATAATTTAAAGTTAATTTATTATCAGTTAAATTCGTTGTAGAATTTTTTTAATCTGTAACTAATAGTAATTTTGAATTTATAAATCTTCAATTCTTAGTTATAATTAGTCGTAGTTTTAATTTTGTTTTCGCTAATACGGACTTAGAGCGATTTATCTGAAGAAAATAGTTTACTACTTTTAACGTGCGTTTTTAATCCGCCCCTGTTATTATTTTGAAAACAAATGTTTTCCATTCGCGGAATCACGCTTTTTGCTTTTCACACTCGGGACTCGTTTTGACATTTGCGATTAATACTCCACTTAGTGGAAAATGTCGCGCCCGTGGTGCCCAGTATAAATAACCATGCTCGTGTCTCGTTATTATTTTACTCCAGTTGACGATAACGGAGGACATCACAATGTTGACGTCACTTCAATTGAACGAGAGCGAACTTTTAGTATCTCCCTCTCTCTTTAAGAGACGTCATAAATGACGTCAGACATTTGGAAAATCGATTAAGTATAGGCTCGTCCCAATTTTCAACAGGAAAGCTCAATAATAGTCTAATATGGAGAGATGATAACGAGATTACGAGATGAGTAATAGGATTTGTAATATTTCCTTAACTATTTCTTTATCCATCTACTTGTGTACTGAAAAAGAGTCTTATTGTATTAATTGAAATTCTGATTGAAAATAGACAAATCAAAATTTTCTAGTTGAATCTATTATAATTTCAATTGATATAACCTGAATTCTAATTGTGATGTGATCAGAATCTTCTGGTTCGTCCAATTTCGACCAGAAATTTTTCTTAGTGTGTCTATATATATCTTTGCGTTCGAGTTAATCACTTTTTTTTTTTCTATCTTCTATATCAAATATCCTATTGTATTTTTTTCTATTATCTTAAAAAAGTTCTATTAAAAAAATGTTCTATTTATTAAAACAAATAAATATATAAAAGAAAGAAATAATTTTATATCTGCTTGTCAAGAAAAAATCGCTCATGAACTTTTAATGATGGAAATGCTTACAGCGAAAGCTAATTGAAGAAAAAGCACTACTTTAGTAGTTCAATTATTCATTCCGTCTGTTTAATTATGCGATCTGGGAAGCCTGTTGTTATATTGCGGTTAATGGAGATGTGCCATATATATAATGTGGCCTCGGAGAATCTCGCGTGCCGAGCGACGCAATTAGGTTTGCGCAGCTGAATGATGGTCATGATGGACTATGATAAACCGCATATGTCCACTACTATATTATGATCTACAATAATTAGAAATTGAGACTCAAGAAACGTGCTCGATTTGTTTTCCGACAGCGTCCGTGCTTGGAAACGAGAACTCTCTCTTACGGGTTAATATAAATACGTGACGAGAATAAATCAATCGTAAAATCACAAGATGCATTTAAGATTAACCATGCATTAGAATTGAAAAGAAAAAAATCTCGAAAAATTATTCATCGTTTATCTCTCATTGACCAAAAGTCTCTATAAATTTATAGATTAATATAAATTTGCTTAATATTGCTTCGTAGAGCTTCGCCTCTATGAACTTTTTTTTATTTTAAGAACTTTTCTAATAAGTTGTTAACTTGATTTTATACTTTCCAGTTTTTTTACTTAAATCTTTAATTCCTTGGATGTATACGCGTATTCAGAATTTTTCTTCCTATTTCCAGAACTTTGTTCTCATGAAACTTTCCAGCTCTCTGAATCTATTGTTTTGCATATTTTTTTTTAACGATCTCTTGATTCTGCAAACTGTTGAATACATCACACGATATATATGATTTAATAAAATATATCCTCGGTATATAATGAATTTATATCATATGCACATGTTGTAATGAGTTCTCTTATATTTTATAGCTATATGTATAAGATACAATATTTGATAGATACATAATACGCCGTACATTTGACGCACGAATAATACATCTCTCTAAAAATTAAAACCTTATTTTAACAAGTATATTGAATATAGCTAACATTTGCCTTAAAAGTATAGATAATATTTTAGTGATGATAAATGTAAAACAATAAATCAAGATTTATAAATACATAAATAACAAAATCATATTTTGGAATTAATTTTGAGCAGATCTTACTTCAAGTATCTTGATAGGTGCGTTTGTTGTTATTAAATTTTAGGGTAATTACCATAATTCTTAATTATTTAATAGTAACATTTTAAAAAGTATGAAAAATATGATACAAATTTTAATTTGTTTCTTACTTTTCGTTAAAAAGGAATCGTTATTTTGTCAAACACTATGAAGCTTTCTATATATTTGATTTCAAGGAAGAATAAAGCAAAACAGAAATCTCTTTTACGCTGCAATTAGATGTAAACATCTTCATATTACAATGAAGCAATACAAGTCGTTTATAGAGAATTCTAATGGCAAAGGAGACATTTATATACTTTTTATATCGTGGTACTTAAGCACTTTGCGCGATTTGCGTGTATTTTTATTTGCAAAATAAATCGTCACTGTGACGAAAACACAATTAAGGGGGATAGGAGGATGCATTACGTTTAACTACTGGAAAAGATCAGGGATATGAAAAAAAAAAAAAAATGGAGATTGACAAACATCAAGGTCATAAGCTTTTATGTGGCAAAAACTCATTTGTAATGCAGCAAATTAATACGTAGATCTTTTATGCGTCGTACATATTTCGGCCGGATGTTGGGTCATACCGTGTCTACTCTCGGAGGGTGAAAAGGAAACTTCGACCCGCCCTTCTGAAATGTCAAAGGTTGCCGCGCAAGTCACATCGACGTATCCCCGTTTCCCGGGAAAGCAGCCCCGTGCGAATGTGGTAGCATTGTCTCTGCTCGTTCACAGGAGTAATACCCAAGGATCGCCAATGCGCGTATAATGCGCTTTAAAAGTACTTTTAAATCCGCATTAAAAGCGGATTGTAAATGCACATTTAAAGCGCACATTTGTTCTATATTATATGCGCATTTCATGTATGTACTTTATGGCAACGTATTTGAAAAAGTGCATCTACGCTTATTGAGAAGCCGAATTAAATTACATCAACTTATTTAAGCGGCAAGCACAGATTTTTTTTGCATAATGCATAACACATAACATACAAGAGAATCAACCAAATCCTTTCTTTCTATATGAAACAATAGGAAAAGATCCAAGTATTTAATTGATAGATTCTCTTGTGTATTGTATGCATTGTGCGAAAGTTTATGCTTGAGCCTATGTAAACTTTAATAGAAGACTAACAATAAGGTGCGCCTACACGTTGATGCAAAAATACGAATAAAGATAATTAATTAGTAAGACTGTTTATTATGTTGATCAGTTTGAAAAATTACATGAATATTACGTAAGTTTATAGTAAATAGGTACTTATCTTAGGAAAAAAATATTACTTTTTTAAAATATCACTCTAACTTGCTACCAATAAAAAAGTGAGGGCTTGCTCTTAATAATTTTAATCACAGCTATTTTTAGTTTAAAGTATATTAATATAGCATCACGCTCGTAATAAGCACTGCATCAAAGTGCTTTACATTTACTTACTAAAGTATGTTACGTAGAAATATTTCTTAAAATATTTTTGAAATACGTACTTTTAATTTGTAATGCTTAAAAGATATTATTTTATATTGAAAAACCAACACATATGTATCTCGCAGTTTTATAATTATTTTAAAAATAAAGAAAAATAGAAAATTCTGCTTATATAGAAAAAATGTAAATAAATTCAAATCATTCATGTGGATTAATTTGATCCCCACGCGAACACTTACATAAAAGAAATCGTACGAGTGCTTATGGATTAACCACGGTCTACTTGATGCTACAAAATTTAAATGTTTGAAGCGTATAAATTCTTCAGTCGGTCTATTATAGTAACATTCTTCTTTTTGGTTGGTTAATCAAATAGAACAACTTAATTAAAAAAGCTGACGTTATTTGTCAAAATGATGTTTTCCATTATTCTCAACGTTATGTTTGTTCACATAATCTCTAGTCCAATTAAGATTGTTTTATATGTACAAAGTATAAAACTCGTATATGTATAAAGCAAACATTGTTACGAGTCGACGTTAAAAGTCGGTAACTAAATCGTAATTTTCTAACTTTTTTCCGTTTTTGGCATAAAGATCGGTTAATTGAACTATATTATCATTTATTCTTTAATTATGGAGAAGGACTTTTAAATCTGTAAAGTTAGAAATATACTTGTTTGAAAAAATTGATAAAACAGATTTATTAATAACGGTTTTGAATCTCAACGCGAATTAAAATCGCATATACGCGCGTTGGCGCTCCTTGGGTACGCTATCATCTGCGAGAAAGCAAACAAGTAGAATAATATTTCGAATGTCTGTTTAAAAAATATTAACATGGATCAATGAAATAATTTCAAGATCAATAATAATACGTTCCAATTTGGGACACACATTCATACATATTTATCAATAAAACAAATAAACGTCGACAAGGCGTCAACGGGGAGGAAACCATGCATAATTCATGATGGATTTCCATTTCGTCGAAAATCAAGTTTACGAAGTTTAATCGAATAAGTATCGTAAATCTCTCTGCGTATATAGGTCAACATTATAACAAATGCGCCCAGGGAACGGAAAGTCTTATAAAAAAGGCGCATAATCGATGGCCAACACATTTCTGGTAAACGTGCAAATAAGTTCAGAGTGGGCGTTCTTATTTTATCAGCAAAAAAACTCCCATGTCTGTCGGGGTTAATAATAATCTTAACGATTCACCGTGATCGATGCTCGGAGCCTTTGATATTTTCGCACAATTATTGTATTAATATCGTACCGGAATACCCGACAAGCTGCTCTAAAGGTCAAACCGGTGACATTACAATTCCATCGAATTCTGAAAATTTCCCATTCGTCGGCCGCGAAGTGAAAAGACAAATACTCGCGACATCCGAGAAGCGTAATTAAATGCCACGCGAAAGATCCGAGGCAGAAATTGAAGCCCCGAGCTCTTTGTCGTCGGCTCGCAAACAATTTTATTTTCCTTCGTTCGCTCGATATTCAGTCTTTATGGGAATGGAAGGCCAAATAGAATTTCTTGGTGGGTGGTGCCGGATATTGCGACTAGAACTAAATTTAGGTATCTATATGCACAGGCCTAAATTATCTCTCTCGTTTCTTTAGAGAACCCTGTATAAATATTGTATATACAAACTTTATTTTACATGTTTATATTAGATTTATAATTTGAACAGAACTTTTTTTTGCCGTAATATTTTGCATTATATAATAATTGTATATTATTATATATATTTGTTATTGAATTATCATAAAACAACATCGATCATTTTATAATTATATTATACAATTAAATTTGATTACAACTATAATGTATTATCATAAAATATAATAATTGTATATAATTTTGTATTTTATCTTCATCAGATCAACTCTGATGCATAATAACAAGTGTTATTATTATGTTCAGATAAAGTTGTTTTGAAAAATGATCGCGACCGAGCTTCCAAGAAACATTTGATCGAAGAGGAATATGTGCAGTTGCGAGAGGCAAATATGAAAATATATATTTTCCGCGGGAATTGTAAGGGAATAGGCAGATGCGGACTGTTTACCAGCTTCCATCTGGTCCAGACACAGTGGCGTATCGATAAAATGCGGATTAAACGATGTTCCCGTTTATCACGTGACGCATCCGTTCGCGACGTCTTCATGTTTAAGTGCACTCCATTAATCTCATCTTCCGGAGGGATTAAACGAACACATTTTCTTCGACGTCTCGTTAGGCGTTGCCGCAACAAAGAGTATCGAGCCGTTGCTTTTAGGGTTTCGCAAGCAATGTCGGGTGTTATATTACCCAATCCGAGAATACCACAAATCCAAGTTTATTTCCTATTTTTCATAGACTTTATATTTAAAATTTTCGTTCTTACGTATAAAAAAATATTCAGGATTTTTTAGTTATACTCGTTTCCACCAATGTAAGTAGATTAACTTTTATCTTCAATCTATTCTTTCCACGAACTATAGCAAAAAATAAGGAATAAGTTAAACTGAGATTAAAAATTAATCTATCTTGGTGTGTGGAGCGGGCATTAGTTATTCATTCGTACCTAATAAGGATAAACTGCGCATTCCCTGATCTTTTAGCATCTTTCTGCTCCGTTAGAAGTAATTGAACATAACAACATCTCCTTTCAACTCGATACTTTAGAGAGAAAGAAAAAGAATTCAATCTACCTCACTCTTTCTAAACTGATAGCGACAATTTCATATAGGAATGCGCAGTTTATTCTTATTACGTCCATAAGTCTGTTTGTGTTGTTGGAAATCTTCAAAAATTTTTCTTCTTAAAGAAGATAAATGATTCGGACATTGAAGAAAGAGAAAGCGAAAATGCTGAGTACAAAAAGTACAAACAACGCGAACAGACTTCGTGATAGAAGAAAATAATAGGTCTGTTAATTGTACTTTTTGTATTTTAGAAGAACTTTTTGTACTTCTGTAATCTCTTCGCTTTCTCTCTTTTCGACGTCGGAATATATATTTATCTCATTTTAAGTGCAAACATTTTTGGGTACTTTATATATAATATATATAAGTAACGCGACAGACTTAATATCATATTAGAACAATCAATTCACGGAAATATTGTATTACCTATACCTATCTTATTTTTGATTACGTTTATGATTCGTACATGGTTCATATTGGATTTTCAGTAAATTCACTACTCAATGGCTGCGTTCAGCAAGACATAACAGTTTTGCAACCGTTTTATGATTGTTTGCTGAGATAGGGCCGTTTCTCTTAGTAGATCTAAAAGTATAATCCAATCAGCGCGAAGAAAATTTTCGACAGTTGCAAATAAACGTTCTACTGAACAGCTGAATGCAGCCACTTTTATGCTCCTAAACTATGCAAGTCAATCGACTATCGCAAAATAATCATGACGGTAACTTCAAACGAAAAAATCTTCCTATGGTTAAAGATCCTTAGGTCTCGATTGCGCCTTTCATCTCGAATTTCCCTTGAGAGAATCCGAATACGCAGCCAAGAGGATACGTAAGGCGATACACACGAGACGCGTAACATCCGTTGAACGATGTCGTTCGTTCGTATTTGGAGACCGTCCGATTTACGGTGCCTAACTTCCCGATATTTCCGACGAAAGCTCGACATGTTCGAGAGATCGAAAGGCTGCGATTCGCGAACCATGCCAGAAACGGATCCGTGCTCCTCGCCGATGGATGATGATCCTTACTGCGAGCCTCCCTGCCCACCGTGCCCTCCGCCGTGGAGACCATCGTGTCGTCCTCCTCGCTCCCGGGCATCACCTTTTTACACGCACGCCGGTAACGTTGGAAATTCCTCCACGCGTATCTCTCGAACTTTCCCGATAAATTTACAACTTGGCGCACTAGGAATTCTGCGGCGCCGAGATTTAGATGACTTGAAATTAGAAATGCGAACGATGATCGCAACAAATGGGAAGCTATATATATGGAAAAAAAATGATTTCGCTGAAGTGTTTAAATATTTAAGCTATGTCTGAAAATAATTTTGTTGCCATCGAAATAATTGTGCGTTAATGCTGCAAGAAGTTTTAATATTCCAGCGATTAGAGTTTGAGTGTCTCATAATTATTTTGATGCTTCAGATAAAATTCCTTTCAGATCTGTATCTAGCTAAATTTTTTTAGATACTTCAGTAAAACCATTTTTTTCATGTACAGAAAAATGCAAAAGGACAAAATGTGTTGCTCTAGAAAATAAATCTTTGAGTTTAAACTATTTGGTACACATTTCGTTTTATTACGTGTATAAATATATGAAAGATAATTTAATTGTTTTTTTTTTAATACATAAATTAAATATAATATATGATGTAGAAGGAAACAGTTATTGAATATTATACTTTAATCAAATTTGTATTTTTCTCGATTTTTCCTGCAGATTAAAACAAAATTTGAATATACTTAATTAATATTATCAGTAATAATTTGAAATCAAATTAAATTTGCTTTATTTTAATATTCCGTTCTTTATTTCGATATTACACGTTCATCAGGAGAAATATTTTATGGATTGAGAATTTGGTACAAATTGAATTTATCATTAAGAGAGATGTCGAGTGCAATGCAATTTAATTTCGGCGTGGAATTCCTAGCGATATGCATTATTAACAATCGCATGTAAATAACAATATGATCGATTGTGTGCGCAGATCCACGTAAGCTCTTGTTTTGGCGTATGCTAACCCTATGCGTTGCATTACCACTCGTCGTGATTATGTCAGCGTTTACTTATGCACGGCAGCAAGAAAAAGCGAAGCAGCCGAGGGAACCGTTCGAGGATCTCCCGTACATGTATCGTCGGACTAAGGTTCTGGTTGGCCCCATTTGTTAAAAGTGTCAAGAGAAATAAGACTTAAGAAATCTTTCTACTGTTACTATCCGGTTGCGCAAACTTATATTCTCGTGTGGATTTCGTACAGTTTTATGATTATGACAAATTTTAAGGTTGATTCTCTCTCTCTCTTTTTCTTCATCAACGAAAGTTTAATCATTGATAAAAATCCAAGCAGTTGTATTTTGTATATAAATTTATAAAATCATTGTAGATTAATTGCAGAGTGATTGTATTGCAGATTGCTCACAAAATTTATTATTGCATTCAATTAAGTTGATTAAATGAAGATGAATGTGACGTATAATTAATGTGTCATTAAATTACATGATATCACAAGATGGCACTGTTTTCATAGAATTTATATTACCAATTAAATTAATTAAACATAAAGATGAACATAAAATATATATATAATTTGCTTTTTTACTTTTGATTCACAATGAAAGCAAATTTGATCAACCTCTACTTTGAAAATATTATTCTTCAAATATTCAATACAACTGTCTAAAAAATTTGTATCCATATTTTTTTCAATTTTGTAAGATGATAATTGTATTTTGGAATTTAAGTCCTTTTTTAATCATAACTTATCGCCGTAGGTAGTATTATATATCTTTAACAGCTATATAAACTTATTTTTTTTGTGGTTTCAGTTATACTGTCCGACAAAATTTTACCTTTTTTTTGCAACATAAATGTCAATAGTCATTTCTAACTTGTCGAATACGAATTCATTAACAAAATTTGACTAGTCACAGTTTTGAGAAAAATGGGGTTAAAAAACAAAAATAAAAAATATCAATTTAAGAGTTTCATGACGCGCGTTGTAACACACACGCACGCACACATTGGTACTACTTTTTTCTAAATTTTATTAATGTCACGAAAAAATATCAACTTTTAATATTAAATTCGTCTCGATATGATTTTTCGTTTTCGAGACATATATGTATATATGCAGTAGATACATGTATTATACAAGAAAAGAACTATTTTTTAAATTGTTTTATTTTGGAAATGAAAAATCACATCGAAATAAATTAAAATGCATTTTAACCCTTGTGTACACAACCGAGTACCCGGGTACTCACCACGGTACATGTAAGTACACGGTTTGCATATAGTGGATTGAAAATTAAAATTTCGCTTGGGACGTCCGGATCGTCGTTATTTAACTCAATTTTTAGCAAATGGTGCAGTTAAAAATTTTTAAGAATTTTTTTTGTAAGGAAGGGATTAATAACGTTAACTTTAATGGTAAAAAGTTGGTTGTGTACACAAGGGTTAAAGTTAAAAATTAATTCTTTTGCTTGGTATTAATAAAATTTAGAAAAAAATTTGATACCAATGCTACAACGTCATGAAAATTCTCAAAACTATTATTTTTTACCTTTTTGACGCCACTTTTCTCAACATTTTGAAGCGCTAGTTAAGTTTTATCAATAAATTTATATCCAGAAGGCAAAGATTCGTCGAAAATGACTTGCATTCGTGTTACAAAAAATTGTGTTGGGGGACAGTGTTATCGACTAACGAAGACCCACGATTCTACTGACCTTATTCTAGTTTGCCTATACAATAAATTTCACTATAATTTTTCCTCCGTTAAAAAAAATTTCTGGTTGAAAATAAACGAATCATAAAATATTGACTATGTCAATTGGAATTCTGATTACCTGAACTGGAATTATATCATAGATTTAATTACAAAATTTTAATTTGTCCATTTTCAACCAGAATTCCAATTGACAGACAACAAATTAAAAGCAATCTGATTCTGTTTTCAGTGGTATCTCGTAAAATTCGCAAAAGAAAGAACAATTAAGGAAAATTTCATTTTTTCCTGAATTTTTGGATTCAAACAGAATCATATTTCAGTTTTATTACATCTCTTTTAATGGCGTGCATCTTTTTTAAAGACTCGAGACAAAATTATTTGTTTATTTACCTAGAAATCAAGAAACTGTAAAATTGATGATTGCTCATCTCTCGCAGAAGCATCTCTTCACGCAATAGATAGTAGATTAATCTTAATCGAATCTACTTAAAAAATTTTCTAAATATTGGATGTGTAAAATGCTGAGAGATCTGCATTTATAGCTTCCTTTTCTCTTTCAACAGCCATTTCCTTGGGGCGATGGCAATCACTCGTTCTTCCATAATCCCGTGAAAAACCCAATACCGCCGCATGGTTATGAAGTCGAAGATCCGAATGCAATACCCAAGAAGGCGGGCAATTAGTAGAAGCGTGGGAATAACTTGGTCCTGCTAGTGGCAGCTGAAAATAGCGGTGAGACGAATATGACGGCTGGTCTGCTCGACACGCGGCGGTCGTTTTAATTTTTAATCGTTTCTTGTCGCTACAGCGAAAAAGAGAGAGAGAGAGAGAGAGAGAGAGAGAGAGAGAGAGAGAGAGAGAGAGAGAGAGAGAGAAGTATTACATGTGAAATATTAAATTTTAATTGAAGTAAGATCCTTGGTTGTGTAAAGTGATTGCAGTTCATTCATTACTTACGATTTGATATTTATTTATTTGAAATTATTACGGAAGTAAGTTTGAAATTGCTGTATAAAAGTTTAAATAAAAAAAATTCCTAAAGAGTGACGCTTTGTTAAAATTGTTTCTCTTATGTTATATTTTGTCTTCCAGCATCAAGTTATGTTTTACAGATCGTTTTAGTCTATTGAATTTAAGCTTGTAAAAGAATTGAGAAATAACGATTCTTTACACAATTTTGAGATTTCACAAAAGATGTACACAGAAAATTACATACTGCATACGCAAAGTAATTATTTATTTTAAGTATTTCAAAAATTCATATTCCGCAAATTTATTATGAAAGTCCATCACAAGCATCAAATGTATTCAAAATAGATTATTAAATTAAAACAAACTGCTTATTATACGAAGTCCGTCTTTCTTCGATCGGTTTTATAATATTCTTTAAAAGAAAATAAGTTCTTGTTTTAAACATATATAATAATGAATGTTTTTTTAAAATTTGTAATAAGTATATTTTAATATTATCGAAAATATTCTTCGTTAAAGATAATCGTTACTCAAAAGTAAATTGAGTGATCACTTTTTCTTAGCAATAGAATATCTTTCTGTAATATACACTTGTGGAATCCTTCGGGGAAACTTATGCTCGAAACAGGTGTCGAAAAGTGCGAGATATTTTCAAAAGATATCTCACGCCGAATTACATGACAGATGTCCCAAAAGGGTTAAGATGACTCCGACGGAGACGAGACTCGCACGCCGGTGTCGCGGCGTCGCGACGCCGCTTTCGGTCTCGCCTTCTCGCGGGAGTTCGCCGGCGCGCGAGTGGCGCAGCTGGTCTCGCGCCTTCTTGGTCGTTCGTGAGCGATCAATAGACCGGGGTGGCGGCGGAGGACGGTGGTTGTCCGGGCAGTGGCGAGTTAACCACCCCGGCGTCACATTTCTATTATCTAACAACAATCTCCGGTATCACGTCTCCATTATCTGGAAACGATCTCCGGTGAGATCTCACATACCTATATCCGCCACGTAGATAACGGGCGTAGTTATCTTTCAGCTTGAATCGTCACGGCACTTCATTTCGGAGACGCGCATACGAGATCTGTAAATGTGTCGATTGTCTTTCACGTGGAGATGAATCTTGATAATCTTTCGGATTAATCTTTTCAATGTCATTATACGCGATCGCGAGAGAGGCGATCCCTCATGGAGAATTCTTCAACAAATTGCTTTTGCAATATTTCATTCGTTCTTATACGAGCTAGATATTATGTAGTATACCAGTATACACTTTTATATCATACATTACGGTATAAAAGTGCACTGGTAATATATCGTGCGAGATGTAAAAGCATGCAAATGCAGAATTCAAAGGATCTACGTATCTTACCCCTAAACAAAGATCCTGTTATTCTCATAGTATAGTACATAAACGAACCTTTTAAATTTTTCATAATTGAGAGAGAAAAGAGGTAATTGCCAACTGGATCATCAATATGTAAATCCTTTTAACTATGTGACGTGCGTAAACTACGATAGTGTACGCGTGCGAGCTCTTTGTTATAAAATACATGTTTGTTCATTGGCGCCGTTTAATTTACGGCCCTGCCCGCGGGCTCGTCGGGTCGCCAGGTACGAGCTCCGATTGGCCGGCAGCGATTTCGCGGGTTCGACGAGTCGCGCGTGCGATCGCGTCGCCAATCGAGCAGCCTTTCCTCCGCTTCCGCCGTCAGTCGGTAGCGACGCGTCGTCGTGATCGCGTGTCATGTGTACGTGTGGTGTGTGTGTGTTTGTGTGTGTGTATCTTTCGCTGTCATTTGATCCCGTCGTCGAGCTGTCTCGCTTACCCCCCTTCAATCGCGTCCCCGCCGTCGCCGCTGTGACATCATTTGCATTATTTGACGTCATTGTTTAACCCTTTTATCGGTAATTTAGACCGCCCGCCTTTTTTGTCAAATGCTTTCGTACGCTCCTTCCTCTTAATCGAATTAACGTGAGCTCACACAGCACAAAGAGAAGTGCATTAGTGCATGAATATGCTTCTTAATTGATTGCAACGCGTATGATTTTTATGTATCTCTCTTTATTTTCTTTGATATTGAGATTTAAAAACATTCGTGAGTTTACATCGTTACGTTACGTTTGCGAAAAGTGACAGTATATTCTTCTCACTTTCGAAAAGGATCGTAATAAACATGACACGATAATGTACATTAATTTATTGTTAATATAAATTAAGAATATTAAGTTTTCTTTGTGAATACATTTATGAAAAATTTAGTATACTGTGTCATCGCGATTTGAAAAATAATTTATATTTAAAGGAATTATATATACTAAGACTTTTTAGTCTTTTTCCTTACTATTTATTTATTAACTACAATAATCTAACTATTTATTTTTAATCAAATTACCAATTTTGTTTTGATTAATAATAATTTTAACGCTTTATTTCTGAAAATGTTATAAATATTATATAAAAGTATAGTTATACGTTTGCATTATAAGTTATTTTTTATTAAATTATTTTTTCATGTATGATTAAAATGATTTAATAAAAAATTGTTTTTAAAGTAGAAATAAAAATCTGTTCATTGAAATTCGCGTGCGGAAGCTACACAAATTAAATTCCCTTTACAATTTTTCACGTTTGAGTGAAGCGACGAATTTAAAGATTAAAGGATCAATTATCGTTCAGCGGACGTAATTGGAAATTTCTTCAAATTGGAGTAACGGAGTGACACGCGTATTCTCGCGTCCAGACTCCGTGCATTTTACTTCCACGCAGCAAACTGTAATCGGGACACGGGCAAGATGTAAAAATCCGAAAGTATCTACTCCGGAAACTGCGCCGCGCGTTGGTGTGTCGTGAATGGTACGTCCGGCGTTATCATTGACATCTGCCGCTCTTTTGCTCGCACAGAGTAAACGTGCATTTGTACGGAACTCACAGCATGGCGATTAAAGTTTGCAATTTCGTTCGTGGGTGGATGTATGTATGTGTGTGCGTGCGTGGGTATGTGTTTGCAGAAGCGCTCGTTTCATGAATACAGAATACGAATTTTACAGCGAGTCGATCTGTACCGCGTAATTGCCGGCTGCTAATTTCGCACGCAGGGGCTGGCTCGCGTATAAATAAACATTTTGCGTATCGTTTTGTTTATTGCTTCTGTCTGGATGCGAGAACGCGGTTGCTTCCTGTCGTGAATTATTCGCTGGAAATCGATGGTATTGGCAATTTTCATAAAGCAATATTTTTTCAGCAAAATTAGGAATAACGATGGACGATGGAGAACGAATTAAAATGTGATATCAGCTTTGGAGTGTTAAATTATTAGCGAATTGTCTTTCTGTTTCAAATTTGTACAAATAGTACTTGAAATGCAGTGATATTTTTTAGATACGTTTATCTCAGGATGTGGTATACATATTATTTTAAATAAAGAAAATAACATTGGAATTATATGATAATTTATGTGACTGTTGACAATGTAATTAACAGTTCTCGATTTAGCATTGGAAATATAATATGTATAAACATTACTTTTTTATTATTCAATGCTGCACGCAATCAATTATTATGTTGCTTAGCAAATCATTTATGAACTAAGGCAATATTCATTTATATAATAGTGATATATTGTTGCATATAGTATATTATTTGCATAAATAGGCACTATTTACTAAATGCATTGATAAAATAACCTAGTTACGCAAACTTAAATCTTTTATATTTTAGACACGGCTTTACAGTGTACGCGTTGATTATTAATGGCTACTTTTAGCTATGATTAAGCACCGGAACTACGAATATTTCCGCCACAGTAAACATTCGCGTCAAAAAGGATGCGATATTTACGTATCGCTGAGCTCGAGCAGCAGCTTGCGATACAATCGACGTGGTTATAGCGTTCGCCACAACGTATCATGCAATCAAGACGAGCTATCAAAGAATAATTAATCAAAAAAATTTTAGCAGTGTACAGCTCGAGTATAATAATAGAAATTCTTGACGCCTATTAATTTTCTGCATTTTATATATATTTTTTTAAACAAACAAGTTTATTTGGTAATTAAATTTGATAGACGAGTTTATTTCGTAATTAAAGTCGCATGCCTCATTCTCATTTCTAAACTATGCTTTAATTATGCAACCCAGTTTCTCACAGTTGAAAGAACACACTTTTGTTACACGATTGTTTCATCGGCAGTATTTATCAATATGTCAATATTATTGTCGAATTGTCATCCAGTACGATGTTTGTTATAATACACTGAGAAAAGTGTTTGAAAATAGACAAACCGGAAAATTTTGATTGTATTACATTCAGAATTCTGATTATATCATAATCAGAATTCTATTATATTAATTGTAAGATGTAACTAGGAAATTTTGATTCACATCCATTTTCTCAACCAGAGTTCTAATTAATATAATAAATCATTTTCCTCGATGTAGATAATAGAAGAAATTATTGTTAATACTTTTGAGGCTTCCACGGATGTTTTCTTCAAGAAAGTTTATTTCCGTATCTTAATATTATATATATCATTAAATGCCAACGTGAACACTACAGTTCACTTCATCGGAGAACTGCTTCTCACCCTGATGAAGTAAACCGCAATGTTTATGAAACGTTGGCATTTAATGATGCATCAAGGAAACTTGTAAACCGCGTAACTTTCTTGAAGAAGAAATTATTTTCTTTCGTGTTTGCCTTTTATTTTTCCTTTTACCTATTTACTTTCCGTCGGTGCCTTTTTTCAAGCGAGTTCTACTATCCTCGAGATTGCATTGCATCAAGATCGTTATTATGCGATATGAGCGGGTGAAATCGAAACGTTCTCGAATACTATCCGTGAAGTAATCGTAGCGCTCGAGTACTTTAAATTCAGATCGTTCGATGTAACGGGATATGGAGATATCTTCTTCCTTCCTTGCAGAAGATTATACTTGACGACGCAAAATGGAGACATCACTCGTGATCCTCGGCGAGAAAAACCTCTCGAGATGTCGCGAAGACGTCGAACGCGGCGACGTCCAGTATCTCTGAAGGGGAGATGCACTTTGCGAAGATGAATGGGTGATACAGGAGGACAGGCTCCGACAAAATGTTGATCAAGGAGTATCGCATACCGTTGCCTCTCACGGTAGAGGAATATCGAATCGCTCAGCTGTACATGATAGCGGTAATTATTCCAATTATATTGCCAGTCGCACCAACACACGCAGAAAAATACATACTGCGTGCAAGTATAATAATTATTTATTTCAAGTATTTCAAAAAACTTCGTATATCCATAACCTATCAAAAGTTCATCACAAAGCATCACAGCAAATTTATTCAAAATATATTCTTAATCTTCTAGTGGGGTTTAATACTTCAATCATCAAGATTATTAAATTAAAACAAATTTAATTAGCTTATTATATACGTAAATACACTTCTTCGATTAATGATATTCTTTAAAAAGAAATAAATTTTTGAGTATATATAATAATAAGTTTTTTTAAATTTGTAGAAACTATACATTTAAGATTATTATCAAGAAAATATTCTTTGTTAAAGATAACACACAAATCAAAAGAAGATAAATTGATTTATCTATTATTAATTGATATTTATTTATATTTTACACATTTTAAATGAATTTATAAACATTTAGTTTCTACGATCTACAAAAACTAGGCGTGAATTACAGAGACTTTATTTTAGACGGAACCTCTGATTTCTTTTTTTAGAAGTTGATTTATTTTGATTTGTCTATTTTCTGCTGAGTTTATTTGTGTACGTTTGATTTCATGATATAGATTTATATTGAATACTAGTTGTCAATTCTTCTTGATGTATATTAGCCGTAATAAATTGTATATTATTACTAATCACAATACTAATTCTAATGTAAATTAATTTCTCTCATAAAACGCGTCATACATTGAAACCTTCGCCGTCCGATATCGTCGACGTTACATTACGTTTATTGTCTCTTGTAGTTATTTTGCATGCGCATCTCTATCTTATCCTTTCTTCTTATTTTTTGTTTTTTTTTTCTATTTGCGTCCTTACTGCGAGGATGCCTGTGCAACAGCGACTGTTTTTTCATCGATAAAGATTTTATAGTCGACGATGAATACTCCTTAGTGATCAATAACCGTTCACTCTGTGTTACTCGTGCAGAAAAAATCTCGGGAAGAGAGCAAGGGTGCCGGTAGCGGCGTGGAAATAATCGAGAACGAACCGTACAGCAACGGACCAGGCGGTAACGGGCAGTACACACACAAAATCTATCACGTGGGCAGTCACCTGCCGGGCTGGTTCAAAAGTCTCTTGCCCAAGTCGGCGTTGATCGCCAAGGAGGAAGCATGGAACGCCTATCCGTACACCAAGACCCGCTACACATGCCCATTTGTGGGAAAGTTCTCCGTCGAGATTGAAACTTACTACTTTCCGGACGATGGCCACCAGGAAAACGTTTTCAATCTCACCGGCAGTGATTACAGGAACAGGATCGTGGGTAAAGAGGAGATTAGAGTAGATTAGATTAGATGGAATGACGTGCCATTTAACAGCTTCAAAAAGTCAAAAGTGTAGAATCCTGATTGAATCTGAAAACAAAAATACTGGAAACTTTATTAACTAAATGTCCGTTGTAACAATAGGACGAATCTCGCAATATTTTTCAAATAGATTTCTCTATAAAACTATTTGCTGCAAATTGTGTACGATTTTGTGTATAGACGAATATTCATCGTTTGTTTCTGTCTGTTTGAATTCGGATCAGTTAACACGTTCCGTGCCGTGTAGGTCACCGGATATCCCATTCAAGCCGTTTGACATTTTGACTATATAAAAAGAAACGAAATTATAAATGAACTTTTGTGTCGTGCGTGGGTAATAATTATAACGTATGACGTAATATTGATATTTTGAGCTTTTTAATAATAATTTTTATACTTTTTTTAACTACAATACTATAAAATACATATTATTTATTAATAACTATAATAAACATATACAAAAATAAAACTGACGCGGCACGAAATGTGTTAATGATTCTTCGTGTATTAAAGGGATCTTTTACTTTAATAAGGCAATAAGCGATTTATTGACTTTAATAATTAAGAAATATCTAATACGGTGTCATATTTACTCCGATTGACTCCGCGATAATCTGTTCCCAAGACATAATCGACATTGTCAAGGATCAGCCATATGGGGCCGACTATGTGAAGGAGGAGGACCCCAAGCTATACGTGTCGGAGAAGACCGGAAGAGGTCCGTTGGAGGATACATGGCTGGAGGATTATTGGGCCGATGTGGAAGTATACATCCCCTATTTTTCACTCTTTCTCTATTTCTTTTGAAATATTTTACACCTATCCGCTTAAGTAGTTTCACCGTTGATACATTAGCGATTCTCTCGCTAGGGAAAGCAACAGCCAACGTCGTCGGGAAAGTCACTAATGTGCGCGTACAAGCTATGCCGAGTAGAGTTCCATTATTGGGGCATGCAAACGAAATTAGAAAAGTTCATACACGACGTAGGTTAGTACCGTTACGTGTTCACCTCTTTGCCCCTATCTTGCCCTTTGGATGCCGGGTATTTTGACATTTTTATCTCGAACGGAATCGTTTCTTCTTCTTATTGCGGATCAATTTTGGAAAGATTATTTTCTAGAAATGGAATCAATCTTTTTGAAAATTCTGAGTAAAGATATCGCATGCTCTTTTTTTTGTGTCATAGAACTGAAATAAAATTGAAAACCTCACCAGTTGAATACGCGTTCTCCTTCGTAACGTGAACTAAGAATTCACACGTTCGGTATACACAGAGTGTCTGTCAGTTGTTCATTTTGTCGGAATTAACGAGTCAAAAAGAATTTTTACAACATTGTGCGAGTGTAGAAACATTTTGAATTTGTACAGAATGATATTTAAAGTTAAATATTAGGAAGCAAACAGTATTAAAAGATAGAGTACAAAATTTATATTTACTAAAAAAGCAACTGAAAGGAAGAATTTGCACTCTAAAGTATTCGGCGGTACATTGTTTTTTTTTTTTTTTTTTTTTTAATAACGACGCTTTAGTTAGAGTTTGCCAAAAATTTAACATGATATCAATTTTTATGCAAAGAGCCCGGCAACTAAAGGGTTAACTCTTTCGATCATGAATATCACTGTTTCATTAAAAATCTTTTAATTTAGATTATTTTAAATTAAAAACTAATCATGCGAATATTAAATTGCTATGTTATATTAGAATTCCAAATCTATTATTATCTCCAATATTTTTTTTATACTTTAATTTAGATACTTAGCTGATCTTTACTCGCTAATCAAAGTTGAAGCATCCGAAAAATAAAAATAAATTTTTTAACGTAGAAAATTATCTCGTCTTGAATAATTAACAGAATTATAAGTTATTTTATTATCAATTCGTGCTATTATTTTTATATTCGCGATATCGGACGTTGCCATTTGCTGATACTGGAATAGCTTCTTTCTTCCCGTAATGTACAAGAGGTCGTGATCGAAAGGGTTAATTTTAACCGGTGCACCCGGTCGGCCGTGCGTGAGACGTATTAAGGTCGATTCCAGCTCTGCGGAAGACTATGGTGCGGGCGCACAGGCAGGCCTGGGCTTGGCAGGACGAGTGGAACGGTCTGACGATGGAGGATATCAGGGAGATCGAGCGGCAGACACAATTGGCGCTGCAGCGGAAGATGGGTCTCGGTGACTCGGAGGACGAGCTCGAGGACGGCGAGACTCGGAAAGTGAGCGCGACGGCGACAACGACAACGACGTCGATCACGACGGCAATAGCGACACCAGCGAACGCGACGATGACGTCGGAGGAGTCAGCGGTAGCCAAGACGCTAGCGGCCACCCTGGGCAGTATCGAGAAGAACGAAGAAGTGCAGAGTTCGCCGTCCGTCAGGAAGCCGTCCGATATTCCCATCATTAATACAGCGGCCAGTTCCGAGGGCGAGATTAGTCCCGAGGACTCGCCGATCGATTTGGATGAGATCAAGTAAGATTATTCTGCCCTATTTGTTTTGCGCAAAATGCCGACAGTTGCGCTGGTGAATCAACTTAAATCTTCCGCAATCAAGATTTTATTCTTAAAAAGATTTATGAAAAATTATTCGTCGTACTTATTTAATATTTTATCTATTACCTATAAGGCATGTAATTTATGATAAAATTTGCTTATGTCGTCATTATGTATATACCAGATAATATTACTTTTATTGACTAGTATTCATTGTCAGATCTTATATTTAGGACTTAACTGTAAATCGTAAGATGTCAACCAATCACAAAATCGTGGTAGCATCTTAAGAAATACTTAAGACGGTCTGGAAATAAGAATGACTATGAGAGAGAGAATACCAGTTATTATATTTTCTTAAAATTCTAAGATAATAGCGAATAATTGTGACGATAATTGTGATATTAGTAGTTTGTAGCTTTGACTGAGACTATCGTAAAGAACTAAATAAATAATAAAAAACTAGGTAAAATTCTAGATAATAATAGAATAATAATTAATAATGATATTATTAATGCAGATACGATTTATTAGATTCGATTTGACACGCAATTGAATTAATTGTACATTATTGACCGAACGTTTTGCAGAGATTAATAGCCTGTCGACCTATTATTTTTCATACAAACATATAAAATTTCGTTTGTAATGTATCAAAAGTTTGAAAAAATAAACTACAATAAAAAGTGAAGGATAAATACAATCATGAATACTATAATGACAACTTTATCGATTTTAAGTTCTAACAATTTCGCACGATTAAATCTGAACATGTAGACGAGAAAACTTATCATCAGTCAGTAACGTTTAGTTACAAAAGATGAGCTAATAGTCTCCGGTCAATAATGTATTAACAAATTAATTGAACCAAAAGTAAATTACGTTGTAGAAATACGGCCAGTGAAAAGACCAGGAAGAAGTGGACAAAGAACATACCCGTACATTCGCCAAATTCGAACAAAAACTTCGACATCCAGCTTGCAAATTGGAGGCTGGAAAGCATCGTCAGGGAATCCGAATCCGGCAGCGACGACGAGTTCTTCGATTGTCAGGGTAAGATTATTGCGACGCATGCATATGTATTGCATGCCTGTGATAATCTAGAAAAAACGCATTAACACAACTCGTAATAAATGATAGCAAGATGATAATTCTATGACACGCTGCTTTCCATTGTACACATAAATGAGTCTTAATAAATCAACAAAAAAATTTAACAATAATGACCTTATAAATGTCGAATCTGATTAATTTAAGAAAAGGATATTATTATTTAAGAGACAAATAGTGAATATTTTAAAAAGTCTAAAGCACTATCGAATATTTATTATTATTATCAAAATTAATATCAAAAGCCATTAATTCCAAAATTAATTAATATAGAATAAGTAATAATGTTGAGAAAATTTTCGAGAAAATATTTATTGAATTCTTTAGATATTGTATTATTTGAAGATATCTGATATTCTTCATTCAAGATGTTTCTGTATTATATAGGTGTAATTTCTTTTGAAATATAAAATATTTTCTGTAATCTGACGATATTAATACTGATAAGTCTTATAAGGATGTTCTTTGTTCATTCTTATGAATCATGCGAAAGAAGTGTGTCTTGCAACAATGCATTGATAACTCAAGTAGAAACAACAGCATGTGCTGCGTTTTTATGTGTATCCTCTTTGTTTTTTATGTCGCACCCCCATACTGCAGCTGGGTTCATTATACCTGTTATACGCAAAGGTAGGACACGTAGAGTGATTAAGTAATAAGCGAGATAAGTTACGAAGAGAGAAAAAAGAAGAAAAAAAGGGAAAAGAAAGAAAAAAAAGAGAGCCGTCTCACACACACGTCATTTCTACAGAACTAAAGAATGGCCTTAAAATACGCGTAGACGATGCAATAAATCGAGCTGTTTGGCACATACAATATTTGCATCTTTCAGCGTGACATGCGACTAAGATTAGACTCGAGCATGAGAATCCGCGAAAGCTCACATGCGGCATGCGGCAGCATGGCTACGTAGTAAAGAGACTTAACAGATTAGTGTTAACGAAAATTAATTCGTTTTGCTTACATTAGGTAGAGTTTCACATAGGTATTGCATTAGATGGAGTAATATATGCGAAACGATCAAAATATATATATATATATACATTATATAATCTAGAATTTGAATAATTTATATCATTGCAATTAAATTTTTATTTGCGTTATAAATTATTAGATAAATATTGTTAAAATTATTATTGTTGTTGTGAGATCATGTTCTTTGAAATACTATATTTTATAATTTTGATTCATGTATTATTGCGAGTCCTGTTTCAAAATATATTTGATTAATCTGGAAAAAAGCACATTGCATAAGCAGTGTTAACGTTTCTGATTACGCAGAGGACTTTGAAGATAGCTCTTCATTAGCTAAATGGAGTTCTTTGGATCTTCTAGCAGAAGGGGAGGATACGACCGTGCGGACACCATCTGCGGTAAACGAGCAAGGTTAATATTTATTTTAAAAACTATCCTTGTAGCATAAATGTAATAAATATTACTAAGCTTGCTTGCGTCGCATTATTTACCATGTATTGTAGGTACTAAATAACTAAATTATTTCCATTTTTGAAATATGGTAAAACGTAAAACAAATTTAAATTATTAAAAGGATAACAATGAGGATCCTTTTTTTATTTTCAGAGGATACAATATTTTCGCCTTCTTATCTGCAACGTATCACCAATGAACGAAACAGTAAGAGACTGCAGATCAGCACGTCGGCCAGCATCGACGTGTCGTGTCCAGCATCTCCACAACATTCTCCTACGCATCAACCGTGCAAAATTACTGTTTTAATTATTGTAATACACGGTGGCAGTGTTTTAGGTAACTAGAGTAATAAAAGCTCTTTTGTTCAATTTATATGATTCACAAGCTCTAAGTTTGTTTTATTTATGAAAATTATAGATTTTTATTTTGTATATGTATATTTATATATTTTCTTTATTATATATAATTGTTCAGTGACACGGAATTTTTATTTTCTCTATATTTTTTATTTTATTCATATGGAAAAAAATCAAGAAGATTATGGTATATGCATATAGCATGTATTGAGCCAAAATCACATTTTTGTGTTTCAGACGCGAATGTCGATTTAACGGCAAAAAAGTCAGATATAACGACATTCCGCGGAGCTTTTGAATCCATTATGAGGCAGCATTATCCTAGCATGGTCGGCCATGTATCCATTAAATTCGTCGCCTGTCCTTCCATATGCACTGAAGGCTTGGGCATTTTGTCAAGGTAATATCATCTATTTTTTTTATATTCGAATTATTCATGGATGTTAATATAATTTTATAATTTCATTGTGTAGCCTCAGTCCATACAGCTTCGATATGTCGCCTTCGTGCATGGACGCTCCGCAAGTGACGCACGATACCATTCCGATCGGCGCGATTCCACTTTTAGCGAGCTCGAGCTCTGAATATCAAGACACAGTGTCGCGTGTGGTGATGAGTGCTAACCAAGTGTACCATGACTTCATTAAGAGTGATGAGGGTAAAGGTTTCAGCGGACAGATCTGCTTTGTAGGCGACTCAGTGGGGTCAATCTTGACCTATGACGCCCTGTGCAGAGCGACACAGCACTCAAGACACAGCAGCGAAAACAGCATTCTGGAGGGTACCGGTCAGCCAGGCAACGACAATAGTGGAAATGAAGACGGCAAGCATCTGTCTGCTCCATCTCCTCGAAGAAGGTCTTCTGGCACGAGGTGAGCACAACTAGGATTGTATCAATGACAAATACCTCGATAAATAAAGCTAAGAAAATAAGATAAAAGGGAAACTAATAATTTAGTACGATCTGTTGTGTGTGAATTTATTCATAATGCATTATACACCAGTAGAATTGACTCATAATTATGAAAATCTTAATTAATTTTTATTAATATGTCATTTGCAGTGACAACAAGCTGGACTTCGAAGTAGGTGACTTTTTTATGTTCGGCAGTCCGCTTGCACTAGTTCTCGCTTATAGAAAGATCACCGCATCGAACGATAGGAATAGTTTTATACCCAGGCCGTTAGTCAACCAAGTATATAATCTATTTCATCCTACGGAACCTGTGGCCGCGAGATTAGAACCTTTGATCTCAGCGAGATTTTCCTTGATTGCGCCGGTTAACATTGCTGAATATGGAAAATATCCGCTTGGCAATGGCCAACCTTATCACTTGCGTAAGTATATTAAGATTATAAATAAAGATTAGAAACGGAAGTTGCATTTTTTACCTTTTAAGATTTGTAGCAAAATTAGGAAAAAATTTTAACACAGATTTTAAACTTAATTTCAGTGGAGACTATCCAGACCAATCCGCAACTATACGCTGATGGATTAAATGTTCCCAATTTTCAAATGTCGCATTTAAGAAGATTATCCGATATATCACTTCAAAGTACAATGTCAGGCATTATCGATAATGTTCCTTTACAGGCAGTATCTGCCCGTAAGTAGAAATTATGGTTCGAAGATTTATTTAAAAGTTCGAGTTTCAAATTCAGTTTTTTTTTATTTGGAAAGCTTATTGTATATAATATATTGAAATAGGCTGAAACGTTTATTATCTTATTCCAGTGATGCAAAAATGGTGGGGTACTAAAAGACTAGATTATGCGCTCTATTGTCCAGAAGGTCTCACTAATTTTCCTACGAACGCCTTGCCGCATATCTTCCACGCTAGTTATTGGGAGTCTCCGGATGTGATCGCGTTTATTTTGAGGCAATTGGGCAGAGTCGATGCACCATTGCTCGGCAACGAGGAAAAAGATCTCACTTGCTTCCGTCCAGGTCAACCCAGAGAAAAATGGAATAAAAAGCGTACCTCCGTTAAAATTAAGGTTTATTCCTTTATTAACTTGAATTGAATTTTTAATCTTAGCTATTTTAAAATTCTTTAGCTGCATTGCTTACATTGATATATTTTAGAATGTTGCTGCCAATCATAGAGCGAATGATGTCATCGTGAGGGAAGGTGTACCACAAATATTAGTCGCTAGGTTTATGTACAGTCCTATTGATATGATAACTTTAACAGGTATAAATAATATTAAAAAAACTTTTTAAACTAATCTTTATAAATCCATTTAATCAATAACAAAATCTAGCATATAATCTATAACTTATACATTTATTATTATTATAATAAATAATTTTATGTTGAAATGTTCAATTGTTAAAAATGTGATATTAAATGTAAATAGAAAATATTTATCGTTATGTCGCAGGTGAAAAAGTTGATATCCATATTATGAAAAATGCACCGGCGGGCGAGTGGACATACCTCTCTACTGAGATAACTGATAAGAATGGTAGAATAACTTATAAAATACCAGACGACAAAACGTTAAGTTACGGACTTTATCCAATAAAGATGATTGTAAGGTAATGTATTGTTCTCTTTAAAATAGATATTAATAAATGGTAATTCATATGGATTAAAGTTGTAATCAATAATTATAATTAATTATAATCAATACATTAGTTGAAAAAGATTGAAATTAATATTTCATATTACATGAATGAAAATTAGAATACAGATGAAAATCAATGAAAACAATTAAAGGTTTAATTAATATAAATTAACTTTTTATTTAGCGAGAGAAATTGAACTTTTTAATTGGAATGCATGCGCGTTTACGTTCTAGGGGAGATCATACATCTGTAGATTTTTTCATGGCTGTGATACCGCCGAAAACTGAATGCGTGGTTTTTAGCATAGATGGTTCTTTTGCCGCCAGTAAGTCTGTGAGTGGTAAAGATCCGAAAGTCTGGGCTGGTGCCGTCGATGTTGTGAGGTAATTCATTATAAAGACAAATTAGAACGAATTTTGCGAATTGCATGTATCTCTTTATTTCTGTGAAATGCAAAAATATATCAAAAAATTTTTATTATAAAGTTTTTTTTGCAGAATATATATATGCTTATAGTTGATGATTCTTTATTTATTATTATTCAACATGATTTCTATACAACATTAGGAAATAATTTTACAAGTATTTTTTGTGATAATGCAAAATTGACTTATTAAACAAAAAGATGTCATATCATTATATCTATATGACATCAAAATATATATCTTAACAAAAATTATTTTTTTTATAAAAAGATAGCAAGAACATTATTGAATAAAGCTCTTCTATTATTTCTTGTAGGCATTGGCAGGAACTGGGTTACCTCATCATTTATATTACCGCGAGACCCGATATGCAACAGCAGACAGTAGTTTCCTGGCTGTCGCAACATAATTTTCCTCACGGTCTCGTCTCATTTGCCGACGGCCTGTCCAGGGATCCACTCGCCCACAAAGCCGCCTATTTGAATAAGCTTGTGAAGGTTTGTGCGAAGCTTGCTGTGATTATATACATATGTAGTTAGCATATATAACTAATAATAGAACTATAAATCGATTAAACTCATAGAGGATCAATTCTTAGACGGTGAATATTATTAATTTTTTAATAAACAAATAAATCTACAAATAAATTATTATTAAATTAAATGCTTTTAAATAAATAAATCTGTAACGATGATAGAGAACCGGTTTATTGTGAGATTGCAGTTGGACACTGACAACCGATAAAAATATGCATTCTATATAACGTTACAAATATACTCATTTTAAAATATTTTTTTCAATCCAAAATTGAGAAAATATAATAATTTTTTTTACGTCTTACAATTAGAACGAATACAGATTAAATTATGATCAATTAACTCCATATTTCTTTAATCTACACGATACAATTTTGACAATTGAATTAATAATGATCAATTGGATGTAGGAACATGGTATGATAATCCATCAGGCGTATGGCAGCGAGAAAGATATTAATGTATACACGGCGGTAAGTCTCAAACCGAGCCAGATCTTCATCATCGGCAAAGTATCCAAGAAGCATCAAACTATGGCGACAATACTATACGATGGGTATGCCGCTCATTTGAGCATACTGCAAGCACACGGGGGTTCGCGGCCTGCTCAGGGTAATGCACGTATGGTGATCCCCAGAGGTCAATTCGTCTTACCAGGACAGAATGCATCTCTGCGACGACGAAGGTAAGTTTTTCTAATGATACATTCCGGCAATATTGTAATAAATAATCTTCCCACGCTTCGCAAGGATCAAATATCTTTTTTGTCAGATTCTGTTGTCGTTCGTTACGCTGAAAACGTTGTAGTTATGCATTTACTGCAATAATTGTTCCGGAATCAATTGCACCTGTGATTGTGGATGTTCAACCACCGATTAATATTACCAACCACTTCTGCTTATTCTGACGACACTTAGTTTTTTTTATTATAATTTTTTTTTTCACAGTAATACAGATATCAGAAAGCTTTTCTGTACTATTCTCTACAACCGGTTATTGTGTTAAAAATAATACTAATTTATAATTAATCATTAATAATTCGTTTTTTCTATGTATAACAGTTTACTGTAATTAGAAGAAGGAGGAAAAATTCTATCGATCTTCTTCAAAAGAACTATTCAATTTGTTAACATTGGTGCAACTGACTTTCGAAGCTACAAGGGAAAGATGTAGTTTCAGCATCTTTGCGAGAGCGAGTTTATCCTCTCAACCCTCTGTTGCCCAATTGCTTGAAAAATTGCTTTTAAACGCGATTATTTTGTTCAATTCTTTCGCTACAGGTAGAAACAATCGTTAAATTAATTGCTCAATTGAATTGGTTCAGTAATCGATAATGAAAATTCGAGAAGCTATCTGATGAACTCTCCAATCTTGCAGAAGATATGCATTTTGAAAGGTCGATACACAAATATGCACATCATTGCTGCAATTATATTCAAATTAAAGTTGATTCAATATGATAACAGATGCTGTCAAAACGAAAAAAGAACAAATCTTGACATTTGCACCGCCAACTTGGCACAGATTACTTTCTATATACCTTTGTTGCGGTCAGGCAAGAAAGGGTTGAGAAAGGACACCCTATGCGACGTTCGCGCGTGGGATTGCCATAGCTTTTCAGCTAGCGGCAAAGTGTGTGTGTGTCCTTTGCGTGTGTGAAAACGAGCACCGGCTATGTTCCAGTAACGACACAGCGGTGAACTCCCCGGCGCGCAACAGCGTCTACTTAAAGCGGAAAACCTACCTTACTCACATCTAACACACGCCTATAATCTACGTACAATTTACTTACTCACATTGGTAACTATCTAATAACCGTCTACTGCTTACTCATTGCCATAGGCGCCGACGGCGCGCGATAATCATTCTCCAGTTTACATCAACCAATTGAAGTATATTGCATTTTTACTTGTTAGTTTAACTTGCTTGCTCCACGGTGCTAGTACCCCTGAAGAGCTATTCTGATCTCAATGCAGTTTTTGTAGAAAGGAAAATTGTAGTATAAACCTTTACCCAATCCTTTCTTTTACCCTGGAGAATCGCGGATGTTTTAAGACTTGTTGTTATTGAATTTAACTCAATTAACTTGAATGATTTAATAGTTAACTAAATATTTGATTCAAATCGGGAATGCCTCGGCGCCTATGCCCTCCGCTTTTTCCAAAATCTTTATCGTAGATTCCGCAGCGCGATCTCTTATTGGTAGAAAGATTATATGTAGAATCGTATTATCTTTTCACACAGAAATAGTGTGCATATAACAATCGCAGAAATTGTCAACAATTGGCTTACATTAAGATCTATTAAGATGATATCTGTTATATAGACACATTTAAACGACACGATCGTAGCTGTCATGTATATATAAGGAAGGACGTTGAACGAGGAAAAGGGATAATTGAATTATAGAACGTTCGATTGTGAAAACTGACGTGATTATAGCGACTACCATGTCAGATCGACGTTTCGTAATCAATGGTCCACATTGCTTCGTTCTCCGAGTTCTCCCCTTACGATCGGATTTTTTTACCATTAAAGCGCGCTGCACTGGTCCCACGTCCCTACGCTGTCTAGTCAGTAAAGCGGAAACCCACCGACCGAATTTCGCTGACCAATCTCTTGATTGCAGGTACCTGCTATGAGGATATGTCGCGTTGTCTCAACGTAGTTAAATATCACTTCTCTGTCTCTATCTCTCACTCGGCGAAAAGCTGTTGTCGCCATACCTACGCTCGAACTCATTGTTTGCCTATCGGCTAGTACACAATGTCCAGGATCTGTGGTTAATCCGCTCTATGACCGCTCGCTAGATACGCCCGGGAAATAGAGTCGTTTTCGTAATCCTCCTCGAAACGAACCGGTCTCACTTTAGCGACGAAGGTAAACCGCTGTCTCACGTTCCGCTTGAAACTTGTTAGATGAGTGTTTTATGTCACAAAATGCTAGATCCACCACCTAGACACTCCGTGTTTTATATGTCTCTCAACTGTCGAGACTGTTCTGACTGAATATCTTAAATCTTAATCCTAATTTAAATTGCATTGCGAGTTCAGAACTTATATGATTGGAAAACACATATTTTCAATGAATAATTAATATATCCTTTTCAATTAAAATGTCTATTTGATGTAAATAATTATTTGAATATGGAATAAGTTTTAAACTGTTATTCTGTAATGATTTACTTTTACTGTAATACAATGTACATTAATTTTTTATTTAGGTTTATTAATATAAGTCAATATAATATATATATAAATAGAGATTTAATTAATGATATGTATGCATATATAATATTATATATTTACGATATATAATTAATGAAATTTTAAAGTATTTATTAAAATGTAAGTAAATTTTTTAGTAAACATTAAAATTTATCATCTTCCTTTAAAAAATATAATTTAGAAGTTGAAAAAATGAAAAGTCTTATTTTATAATAAAAAGCTATAAGTTGTGAATCTCGAAAATAATTCGAATTAATCAAGAGATTGCTTATATATAATTTGGAAAAAAGACAGAATTTACAAAAAATATTTATCATACTGTAGAATTTACATAGCAATCAAATAAAACTAATAAATTTTGATTAGATTTTAAAAGAAAGAATCAATTAAACGATCTTGTCAGATGAACGATCATTTCCTTGGTGGTAGATCAGGCTGAATCGTTGCTTGTGCGAAAAGACCACAGACAGCACGAATGGAGATGCGATAGATTTACAGAAGACACATCAGTGCACGATTTTCATATATGTGAATGTGCAAGTTCCGAGAACTCACGGATATACCGTGTGATCTCTGTTTAATTAGAGATAAACGCCGCCCTTCTCACCCGATCATGCATATTCCGCTGTGCCAATCATGATACATGTGTGCTAACGATCTCGTCGCTCTGAGCGGTTCTGGTTCGTTCATAATATTGCATTTCATAGGTGGCGGAATCATGGGACAAACGATAGCATACACTAACGAGAAAGCGGTATCAAGAATTATCGAAAAAAAAAAAGACTAACCGAAATGTAAGATCAGATTCCAGGCAGCTCCTAATAAAAATCTCTTTTTTTCTTGGCGTGCTTGTAGAAATAAATCGATCAATTAATTAGAGAATTCTATATGCCCCGCGAATTATGTATTTTACTATGCAGCTATTTGTTTGCTATCTTCGTAAAGAGAGAAATCGTTTTGCCCTTTTCGCTTATCTACTTACGATTCTTTCTATAGTACTGGCAGCAAGTGCGAAAGAGTATGAAGACTCGATGAGTTTATGATATATCAACTATCTAATATATAGTTTACTAACTTCCGTTTAACTTACTAAATTATTCCACAGATGCTGATATATCCTGCATGTGTGATTACAAATAGAAAAAAATCTGAATTTATGATGGAAACAGAAGAATCAGAGAATCTATTATATAGGGCTAATTTGTAATTAAGAATATAATTAAGGGATTGTAAAATTATATTTTTTTTTATAGTTGCAATTGTCTGCCAGAGCTATGTTATTTTAGGATCGAATAACAGAAGCTTGGACAAGTACAGAATCATCTCGCTTAGTTGAATGCTTAGTGCTACGATCCCCCACGTCATTCAAGGACGACAAGATTTAAATAATTGTTTCGCTGTCATCCGCAGGGCGGACAGGTGTCTTCCGTCTACACATCTGGTTCATTATTCATTAACGCTTCACAGATATGTTATATCACGCTTTTCCAGCAGTACAATACCAATGTAAAACACGCCGCTTTTCCACTGCGCTGTTTTCATTCATCCGCTTTCAATGGCGATCTATTTCACTCGCAAGCGAGTTAAATTACGAAGCACACTATTCTGTATAGGATGCAGAATAAAATATATAAAAAGAATATAAGATGATATTTTTAGAGTTTTGCAGATACTCTTTCTCTCTATATTTAAATTTAAATTGAAACTTTAATGAGTCAACGTAAATCTTAAGAGCTACAAGGTTTTAATGAGTTCCTAAAAGACATGGATATAAAATAGATATATTTTTTAATTAATTTCCATTTTATATATACTCTTTTACTTACTGTTTTAATGATTGAAGATTTAATTATTGAAATATTTCATATTGAAAAAGTTAAAGCTGTAAATTAGCTGTAACTTTCGATAAACTTTTGCTGAGGAATATTTTATTTCAAACTCGTCAAAAATTCACTGTTTTGTATTATATATTTTTTGTGCATCCTGTAAAAATGTTTTGATGTTATCTATGTATAGGATATCGAGAAGTGATATGTATATACTATGTTACAGCAAGAATGAATAATGTGCTGATGCAAATTAAATCATTAATCGTTTTCAGCATAAATGTTATAGAGAAGGGATAAATTATTATATACATTATTATGCTTTTCATCCGAGCGATAAGCGAATAAAAAAGACGTATTTACTGCTGCTTCTTGCGTTCGTTACACAGCACAGAAGCGGATTGTACAATATATTGTCTGGAAAATAATAATTAGTCCAGTTAATAAATTTACAACCAGATTATCATCACATTTTTAATCCACTTTTAAATCCACTAATTTTCAGTCGCTTTTCGATTAGCATCAGTCGAAACTTTTTGATTTATTATTGTACATATGCTATTTTTATCGCATTCATGTAATATAGATGAAATTGCTCTTTAAAATTTATTATCAAGGAAGCTTCTATTTCCAGGATTAATTTATAATTCATTTGTCACACAATTGATACATTTTAATTAGATGTGCGAATAGTTTCGAGAATGCCATATACGATGTCTATCTCGCAGTAATTATTCTATTTCGCGTGTTGTCAATCGTGTTGAATGACAATACGCTGAATATACCACAATAAATCATTCATCAAGATAACTTTGGGACGTTTAGATCCTTTCTTTCCAGTACAATGCCAAAATTATATATAAGTATGAAATTTACAGTTTTTAATAGAAGATAATTGAATCTTTTATATAATTAAATGTTACATGTACATATATAAATATATATAAATATATATATATATATATAAGATATTAAATATCAATATCTATATAATAAAATAATTCTAATAAAGATATATATTTATATCTTATTAGCTTTAATTTGAAAATTAATAAGACGAAAGAGTTGATATAAAATTCTCTCCTTGGCATGGAAAGAATTGAGCTTACTATGTTCTTTGGTTATCTCGAGAAGAAAAGCTTATGTATACAATTGTGCTAACTGTTTATTGACTATTGCCGATCGGCAGCTCTTTTAGGACGGCAAAGCGTGCGATCTCACAGCCACCCTTAGGCAAGACATCCTTCCCATTGGAACGATCAACTAGCGTGGACCCATCCGTCACGCCTGCATCATCAGCCAGCGTTCATCAATCAGCAACAACCGAGAAACTCTGACGATTTGCACGCTGCCGCTCGTTCTTCGAATCGCGGCGGTAGCTCGTGAAAAAAAGAACATAATTTTTGGTTCCGTATCTGGTAGTTCCTTTATTCCGTAGATCATTATATTTTGTAATGATCTTATAGATTTTTACATCATGTATTTGAGATACACAAAAAATAGTCTTGCAAATATCTCGTATTATAGATCTTTTACTGTCCTCTATATGACGTACATAGGTGTTGTTGTCTCATTTCGTCGTATCTCATATCATAAATCTCTTTAATCTATTTTCGCAAATTTATATGGTATATATTGTATGGTATATTATCTATTTTAACTTTCTTGATCTTACATATTTTATTTTCGTACGTGCAATGCTAGTTATTTTCATAATATTTGAAATCAATATTTTTTTTGAAATCTATTTTTTTTCGTTTTATATTGTACTATTTATGTTAGCTTCAAAATTTGAGTCTCAATTTGAAAATCTCAAAAATTAAATGAAGCATTAATATAGACGAGTCTTGCGCAGATGAACATAAATTATAGTTTTAAAATTGTTTACTTGATTCCTTAGAGTATTTTGATTGTTTATTTGTATTTATTATTTTTATTTTGATAAACACATTATAACGTAATACAAACATTAGATAAAATTCTAGTAAAAATAGTGACAAATTAATTACAAGGAATAAATAACATTAGATAGTACAGAAATCATACAGAAATTAAATATTGGCCAATTAAAAATACTGAAAGATAGTAATTAATTACTTATTTTAAGTATTAAAAGCATTATTGTTAAAAAATTTTAATATTCTAAATTAGTAATTGATTACTATTTTTCAGTAATAAGTTAATTAGTATTAGATTTCTGTAAAAGTATTTATTAAAATTGTATTCAACCAAAACATAAAGATGATCAAAATAAATGATATAAACATCCCAGGAAATCATGCTATTAGATTGATAATCTACATTTTTATTCATCTGCTGACTCATATATATAATAATTTATATATTTCTCAATTTAATTTTATAAATCTTTCGTTATATATATATATATTGTATATATACAAATTTTTGATTCCACAATCTTGTATTTTCTAGATCCTTAGTTTTACAAATCCTTGTACAGTTCTTACTACATGACTTCTATACGAACTAGCATGTCTCCCTCGTATTATTCCAATAAATAAAATTTTGCTTATATAAAAAAAAATATCCAAGATTTATCTTTTATATACTTTGTGTAATTTTTATACCGCAATATATATCAATAATTCTCATTTTACACTCACAAATACTTATCTATTCTAAGCACTTTTTTTTTTCTTGATATGTGAGTGACGCAAAGATATAAATATCAATGGAATTTTATTTAGCGGAATAATACGTCGAGAAGAAAAACTTGTTGAAACTGTTACCTGAGTCTCCCTGTTGTTATTAAGGAGAAGTAACATAATGTTATCTGTGACGCTTAGAAGTAATTAGCGTAAGAACTGTTAGCTACTCTACTCATTGCCAAATGTTATATAGAGATGTAATACGTAATGCTCTGCAAAGTCCGCGACAAGTTCTTTCAGGGCTATTTCCTCGTGTGAGATATTCATATCGCAGAAATACAGTCGTAAAATGAAGGGACATGCTTATTGTTATAGTAACACTGATTTACAGGTGTTACTTGTCTTGCGTAATTTTATCCACTTGACTTTAAAGTTATTTGTTCTAAGAACATTTAATATCCTATAAATATTATTTATCCATGAATATTTAAAAACGTACGAAGATATATATTTTATATTATTTATATATATTTATTAAATTAGCTAACAAGGGGCAAATATAATATAATATAATTTATACTGAAGAAAATGATGTATAAGACAATATTAATGGGGTAATTTAAAAAATAACAATGTGATTATTTATAGTAAAGGACATGATGAGTGTGAAGTAAAAATATTAATTTGAGAAATGAGAATAAAATCTTTTTAAATCGTTAACTCAACGCTAATAGATTTGTCCTCTCTAAATCTTTTTTTACGACACTTTAGGAACGTTCTTGAAAATAACCGAGAGAACTATTCGTGCATTTAGTTGAAAAAAAAATCGAAAGCGTATCGTATTTATAAGACGAAGCATCGATATCTAATAAACGCGCGCGCGCGGCAACAAAAGCGGTACAAAAAGCTACTTCTCTCTTATCACATAGTCGCGTAAAACTGTAGCTGGCGATGTAAATAGAGATGTTGTGTAAATAATTATATTACCTGTGGATAAATGTTAGAAAAAGATCGCGATCATATTTACATTACTGGATACTAGATGCTTCGTCAATAAAGGCGTGCCAAGGAAAACGAATTGGAGCTAAAATAAATTGATGCTAATTCTTTGTGGAGTGGAATTCGATTTTTCTGCAGATCTCTTATTCTTAGGCAGAATCTCTTCGAGCCTTCAAAGTGACAATTTACGGAAAGAAAAAAAAATGCATTTTAGCTCCGAATTACAGCGATGTGATGGGAATGACATAATCAACCGTATTTCATTACGCTTAAATCTATCACAATCAATGTTAGAAAGTGGTAAAATCTTTCCTATAGGCGCGATTCGCTATACACGGTGTTCTGAGTCTTGTGTCGGAATTCCGGAAGCGTATACTACGCTATTTTGGATTGATCTTTTTCGTAGTAAAAATCTTACGATTTTGTTTTCTGTGATTCTTTTTATTTTTAAGACTGCGAAATATACAATCGCTCAAAAAAATCTCAACACATTCTTTGTTTATGGAAATTTCATAACATAAAGCGTGTGTTCCGTTTTCATACTGTAAACATGCTGTAAGCATCCTCCTTGTTGTCTATTAAATATTAAACAAAGCACTGTACTTACACGCACTGTAAGTGCAAACCGTACCTAAAGAATAAAATATGAATACAGTTTTTTGATTTATCATTACATATTTTTACTACAAAAGAACTTGTTTCTTTTTAGACCTTTTTGCTTCTTGAAGTTTAATCTCTTTGGGTTTTGATAATAAAAAAGTTAAACTCTTGATATTTTTTCAATAAATTTTACAAGTCTTTATTAAAGATTTGTGTGCAATAGAAAATTCTAAGTTTTATGTATAAAAAAGAATTGTGAAAAAGCGTGCTGAAACTTTGAGCAATAATGTATATATAATATCTTTTAATCTCGTTCATTAAGGCTTAACTGAAGTTATCGATTTAATTCGTATATTTAATTCCTATATTTCGAACGTGTATTTTTATAAGAGTTAAGTTGTTATTATTCGAGAGAGGGATTAATATCGATAAATAATTATATTTCGTTCAAGTTTTAAGTTATACCTATATGTATATAAATAACAAATCGAAAGAGATTATTATTATAGATAGCGAACTCGGAAATATGTTTCGTTCAAGTTGTAATTTATATTACATATAAGTGATAGGTAAAAATTAAAGATATGGGATAATATCGCGATACTGACTTCGTCGCTCTCTCGGGACACCCTGTAGAACGGAATCAAGCGCGACGAGGGTGAAGGAGATTAATTTTATTACCATCGTATGTTTTTCGATGATCCGTCGTGTTAATCTCCCGATCCTGATACAAGGAAGCATTACGTATTGCTCAAACTGCTATACTAGCTGTGGTGCTTGCATTACGCAAGTTAATATAATTATCATTAATATTGACTGTTTGTATTGTTGTAATATGGCATGAGAATATATAGTTCTATATTATACAGATGTCTACGTATATAAATATTAAATGAGAAAAAAATATGTATACACATATACAAGTTGCAAACTTGGAGATATATACACGAATGCATATATACAGTTATGTGCGTGTGTAGAGACATAACGGTGTATATATGTATTCCTTCGAGGTGTCCGCCAAGTCGTGCGTCGGAAAGAGAATCTGCATTTCGGTTCAGCTTTCTCGGGAAATCTTATATCATTGAGACGAAGAAATCTTTTCCAAAGTTCTGATCCCAAATCACGAAACCTATGTTCTCGCAGTCGACGAGAATGGCCCGGAAACGAAAAAAGGAAAGACATCGAAGCGAGATCAATTTAAGATCGTTCATGTCGACACTTTAGGGGCTTTTTTTTTTCTAATGTTACAACGATTGCGACTAAGATTGCTTAGCGATAATCAAGATTAATTATTTTATTAACTAGAGCTAAGAGCTGCTAAGTGATCCTAAATAATTAGCTTGTAATCGAATCAATCGCTTACAGTTAAGACTAATCGGTTACAGATAGATGTGCTGTAAAGTTAACAATAAGATTTTTAATAATTATTAAAATTATGAGTGTAATAGAAACTAGTCATCCGGACGATTTAGCAACGTGTAGTTAATTAATGTCTTTTTCTTACAATATTGTTGCTGGTCCTATCGACAAAGCGAACGTTTTTAGAGTTTGCTGGTCGAGGAAAGACAAAGATACAAAATCAATCACTTTATGTAAAGCTGAAATCTAATAGTCTCTGTTAAGACGCATAATTTGGCGAACATTCCGTAGATACGTATAAGCGACTGCAAGAAATATTTTACTTATATACTATACCAATTGGAGACGGTCACATTGTACTGAGCGGTAATGAGAGTTATATTTTTATTAGTAAACGAAACATAAAAGTGGCGTATAATAAACTAACCGAAGAATCATTGTTTTGTATTACGCGCTCTCGCTCTAGTGTGTAACAATTGTTTTATATATACATATATGTATATAATGTTGACGATCACGGTTCGGCTCGGTTTATCCTCCTCTCCCTCTCCTTTCCCTCCTTCCGCCACCCTCCTCTCCCCCCGAGATCGAATCTGCCGCAGCGAGACACCCGTTTCTTTTCTCGATAGTTGAGGGTGATAATGGAGATGACGCTTAGCGGACAAAACTGTATTCCATTTCCTTTATTGGGTATTAATAAATGATAAATCTCTATATTTCGTTCTCTCTTTTTATTATACTATTAACGCGTCGTAGATACGTGAATCTTAAATGTACTTTTGTATCCTCTCCACGCAGATCGTCGCGTAATATATCACAATGCATTTGGAAGATTTTCAAGTACATTAAATAATTTTTTTAATGCATGTTTCAATGGAGAATAATTTTAAAGGCTCTAAAAGATTTTTCGATGTGTTTTCATAAATATGATTAAATTGTAATTCAACGTGCCGCTTTTCTAGTCGCAGCAATGTTCCCCTCAATATGGATGCCTAAGGAGGATTCTAACTGTTGAAATTGAGAATTAATTATTGAGTTAATTTGCAATTTTTACGTATTGAATACATCAACGGTCTGTTATGTTAAATTATCTTTTGTTGGAAAACTCTTTGATATGCGTGTTATTTGCAATCTCTTAGGTAAACACACAATTATAATAAGATTTAAGACATCAAATAAAAGGGGTATTTTTAGAAAAATCATTTTTACCTATCATAACGTGGAATATAAGCTTCAACATAACGCCAATTTTAAATAATCGCGGCAACTTGGCAGCATCCTAGTACCGCGCTCTTCTGATGTTCAAAATGCGCAAATACACCTGCGTTTCTTGCGCCAACTCAGCTTCCTGTTCCGTACTTCAGTCACTTCTGTTCTCCGTAATAATCACGGAGTGTACTTCTGTGAGAGCTTTGCTTACGGTAGAGGTTATATTTAAAGTATGATGGCAGAGGTGACGTTAACAGAGGAAGAGTTAACGCAGAAGCACAAGAAGGAACGCAAGGAATTGCAAGGTATTGAAACCGAAAATCACAACTTCCTTTATCTTCATTTTTTAAATAGATCTTTGTAACTTTAGTCGTTCTTCGATTTGAGGTTAAAACAGGTCTTTACACAATGTCTAACGTTCTTTCTTAATCGTAGCGCAAATACAGATCTTGAAGAAATCCATTTGTAAAGGTGACAAAAAGAAGAAAAAAGAAATTACTGAAGAGATAGGGCGTTTAGAGGAGCGTTTGGAGAAACGTCAAATGGAGGAGCTGAACGCATGGAGACTGGCTCACGTTACACTGAACGACGAACAGACAGAATCCGAAGAAGCGAGCAAAGAAATTAGTAAAGACAATTGCTTGGAGCAATTGGCACACAGGGTTTCCAAAGCGCAAAAAAGACGAGAGAAGAAAGCAATTGCAGAGAAGGAACGCAATCAGAGAATCATTGAACAAGAAGCTCTTAACATTTTTGGCAAAAGAAATGTCGAGATAGAGGCCATAAAGAAGATACTTTCTGAGCGCGAGTTAATGATCTATGAAATTCCTAGCGATGGTCACTGGTAAAGATTTTTAAATGTATAATACCATATTAAAATATTGCCAAGAAAGGAAAAACAAAAGGATATTTTATAATTTATATTGTTTTATAAGACACATACAGTCACAAAACTAATTATCTGGACAATACACTTATCATTTTTCAATTTCATAATTAACAGCAATTTGAAGAAATTATCAATATAATGATACACACCGTCTAGACAATTAGTTTCTTAACTATATATGAAAGTCTAAATTTGTTTTCAGTTTATACAATGCTGTAGCACATCAACTTAAGATAAATGGAGAGACGCCTTTTAGCCTGCACGATCTCAGAATAAAGACTGCTGACTATTTAAAAGAAAATATGAATGACTTTTTACCATTTCTTTCGAATTCTGATTCTAATGAACTATTAACATCTGAGGAGTATGAAAAGTACTGCAACGATGTAGCTGAAACAAGTGCTTGGGGTGGTGCTGTTGAGGTAATTAAATAACATGTCGTAAACTTGTATGTATACAATAGACTATAAACCATTAAATTTTTTAAGTATTTCCTCTGCATGAATTATTAATGTAATATAATTTTTTTCCTAGAAACACAATTGTTTTTTTTTTATTATTACAGCTACAGGTATTATCACGTATATTGAAATGTCCAATCGAGATCATACAAGCTACAGGGGCTCCCTATGTCATTGGAGATGAATACAGTAACGGCAAAAAGATAATATTAACCTATCATCGTTATATGTATGAATTAGGCGCTCATTACAATTCTGTTACGAAATACGTTCAGGATGAGGAGAGCTGATAAAGGTTTGCTTTAGACTTAATTTCTATTTTGTGTTATACCAATTTTAAAATTTTATTATTAATTGCTGAATTAATCGTAATGAATGAAACATGTTGCAATTTATGAACATGTTTTTACCAGTCAATCAAACTAATTTATTTTATGTGAAAAATTCAATATGAATTTTCAAATAGTATAAAAACTTTCTCTAAGAATATACAAAGATATTAAAAAAGCTGCCAGCAGAATATTCCATCTTCCGACAAGAATTACATTTCTAAACTTTACATTGTGATGTTTGTTAAAATATTTATAAGAGAAATTCTTCAAATGTGTACAGTTGACTAAACGACTAAATGCAAAATGCATGTAATTAACTTTTCTATAAATTAAAAACGAAATATTACAACTAAATGCGTAATGAAAATATATATAATTGGTCAGATATAATCTTAATAGTCACAACATTTTAAGAATTCTTTTTACAGTCATTAGTTAAAAATACGAGATACATATCAATGACGTATCAGCGAAGTATATATTTTTGGTCATTTCGACTAGTTTACTGACTTATATTTTAATGTACACATTTAGAGCTAAAAATGACTGAAAGTTCTACATGAAATTTACTGTAATAATATATTTCCTGTAGATTCGTAAAGTACATTTTTATCGTATATTTACTAAATATAATCACATCCTAAAGTTTTATATATTGCAATTGTATGTATTATCATATCGTAAGTAGGGATTTTTAAAATAGATCGAGTTAATAGTTCTTAGTATGTCATACACTATTGTGTGTGATCTTCCTACATTAAACGGGCTTCATGTAGTCATATTTAGCGCTAAACGTGCGATGGGAATGTGGACTGTAGGGGCGTTTAGACATATTTACTTAAATATAGCAGTATAGATATTATAAATATCTTGGCGAGATATGTGAGCTGATTTAGAGCTCTTATGTTATTAGAGAGAGTGATTAAATTTACATATAATTATTTATTTCCCAAATGGATATCAGACAATATAAACATGCTGCCAGCAAATATGCAAATACTTATTAAGATTCAGTGTTCTTTGGCTTATTTCAAGAAGTATGTACAAAACATATTACTCTTATTGTGCACATTATTTGTGTTCATTGTGGTAGCTGTTACGCTTTAAAATATTAAGTGGCTATCAAATCTATAAAAAATGTTTGTGATTGCGTTTCAAAACTCAGAGTAGAATAAAAATTAGCGTTATTTTTTATTTAGAATAAAAAAGTATAAGTATACTTTTTAAATTCATTTTAACTTGCAAGAATTAACTTTGATCCTTAAGGCTAATTCTACAATGTGCTTTTTGTTTTCTATTTCTTACTGTTTTCTCTTGTCTTCTTGATCAAAAAGGCAAGAGACAAATAGAGACAAACAGCAAGAAACAGGAAACAAAAAGCACATTGTAGAATTAGCCTAACTTTTCGAACAAACAAATATCGTGCAACGATGAATAAAATATTTTAGAGTCTTGAAACGCAACTCAATATTTATAAGTGTTTCTTGTGAATTTTTTTCCATTTCCTAATTATTTCTATTACTTTTTATATAATGTTAATAATAGTTTGAATAGTAATTTTGTAATTTTATCTATATAAAGTGACGGATTTCGGTTTATCTGTAAAAAGCCTAGTCTACAATGTATTTCTTATTTCCTGTTGCTGTTTACTTCTTGCTTTCCTCTTTGCAACCATTTTATTGACAATTATATTTTTTGCTATGTATTTCTTATTTCTTTCGAAGTTCATTAACTTTTATCTCAGGTGGTAGAAAACGAAAAATGAAATAAGCATATTGTAGAATAGAGGCATAAAGCGACAAAAGAAAAGGTAAAATATATAAATGATTTGGAATTGTGATGTTAATAGACAAGGAATATTCTAATATTTACAATACTATTAGTCTCATGTTTTTGCGATTTTATAAATATATATCTACTTGATTGTATGTAATGGATGTGTAGTCGGATATCAAATAAATATGATAAATACAAGAAACATTATTTATATAATTTAATTATTTTAATTTTAATATAATTTAAAAATAAAAAATAATTATTTATAAATCAATTATTGATTGAAACAAAAATAATTTTTAACTTAAATAAAAAATTTTGAAATACTTTTTCCAAAAATTATCAGTTTTATATTTAAAAAAATATAATTTAAACTTTATTTTTCTGCACTATCGTTTGATGTTTCATCATCTTCAGTCACTTCCTTATTTTTGTTTGGATCATCAGGCTTCATTTGAGGGAAGAACAATACTTCCTATAAAGATAAAAAAAAAATATATATCCGTTCTTCCTCATACATAAAATAATTTATCTATGTAGAAAAATAAATTATATATAATTTTATAAGATCACGATATTCTTTTTCAAACATTTTAGAAAATATACAAATATATAGTTTATATACTCACTTTAATATTATTCGAGTCGGTAAGGAACATTGTCAATCGGTCAATACCCATTCCCCAGCCAGCCGTTGGAGGTAAACCATATTCCAAAGCTGTGCAGAAATTCTCATCAACCAATTGTGCTTCTTCGTCACCAGCTGCTTTATCCTTTGCTTGCTGCTCAAATCTGCAGATTTGATATGTTGAAATTTGTAAAATTGAATAACTCAATCAATGGCCTTATCAAAACATATTGTGTATAACACAAATTTCTATCAATAATAATGTACCTTTCTCTCTGAACGACCGGATCGTTCAGTTCGGTGTACGCATTACAGATTTCCTTTTTCATAACAAATAATTCGAATCGTTCAGTAAGACCTTTCTTGGATCGATGCCATTTTGCCAATGGCGACATTGCTTGCGGATGATCAATGATGTATGTGGGATTGATACATGTATCCTCGATGAATTCTCCAACGAGCTATTCCGCAAAAGACATTCCGATCTAGAGTGGCTGATATTGTGTGTAATTAAAAGGTACAAATGTCTTAATATACATATTTCTGTAATCTTCCTTCTTATTTTCGGAGATTATTAAATCACTAAATTGTTCAAAAAGAAGTTAGATAACGCTTTCTAGGCTTTCACGGGTTTTCTTTTTTCAAAGATACCAGGAGTTTTGCGGGTTATCGCCGTGTCTTTATTCATTGCTAATGTCAAACTTTTTTTTCTTTGTTTTTAAAGATCTTTGAAGTATCTTTAAAGAAGTTAGATATTTTATTAAGTTTTACTTATGTCTTACCTTGTCTAGTAATCTTGCCGATGTCTTAGGAGGGGGACATTCGATTTCGTGCTTTTCACAAAGATCACTAAGGAACTTGATTGCCGTTGGTGTGTTAAGCTGATCGGCTTTGGGCAGTTTGACCTGCAGAATCTCTTCCAATTGCGTCATCATTGAGATGCGCTTGAAAGGTGGCGTGAAGTCGATCTCGTGTGCTTTACCCTCTGGTCCGTCCGGATGGTATTCTATCTTGTAAGTTCCATGTATAGACTTTACCATGCCAGACACCATATTCTCCGTGATCTCCATTAGGTCATTGTAATCAGCATATGCCATGTAGAACTCACAGGTGGTAAATTCTGGATTATGAGTCATGTCGATACCCTCGTTCCTGAATTGCCTACCGATCTCATATACTCTGTCGATCCCACCGACGACTAACATCTATTAAATGTTTACTGTTGCGCCTTATTTTTTCTTTTATTCTATATAGAATAACGCTTATTTTAAACTATATGGAGAAAAAAAGTGCATACCTTGTGATACAACTCTGGAGCGATTCTCATGAACAAATCCATATTGAGTTCGTTATGATGTGTAACGAAGGGTTTGGCAGTCGCACCTCCAGCAATCATATTCATCATGGGAGTCTCGACTTCCAAGAAGCCCATATTATCAAGAAACTTGCGTATATAAGCGATTATCTTCGCACGTATGTGAAAGATTTGTCGAACCTTATCATTTAATATGAGATCCAGGTATCGCTGCCGAAATCTTGTTTCCTGGTTGTATACAAAAACGTTTAATCTAATTACGAATTATATATATTCACGTAATATATATTAGATCAGTGTATGTTGTGCATGAGTTAAAGAATTATTATAACGATTTTAACACAAATTTAAAATATATGTGTTAAGAATTATGTATATTTGCAAATTTACTGCTTACTTTGTCTTTCAGGCCAAAATAAAGATGTGGCAACATATGTAAACATGGACTTAGAAGGGTAATAGACCGTGGTATAATTGAGAATTCGCCTTTTTTGCTTTTCGCAGGTTTGCCGATGACGCCTATGATGTCGCCTCTCTTAATCTTTGCAGTGTCTGCTACAAATTTTTCCTCGCTTTCATATAATCTCGCATTAGCCATCACTTGCACCTTAACACCTTCTCCTCGAAGATCGTAAAAGATTAATTTGGCACCGGATCCCCGAATGGAGTGGATACGTCCAGCAACGCTATGTACCTCCTCATCGAGTACTTCACCATCTTTCACGATATCCTTGAATTTCTCAATGAACTCCTCCAGGGAGATAGATACGTGAAATTTATGCGGGTAAGGATTATCATTAATAGCTTTGAATTGACTGACCAAGTTCGACCGGAGCTTAAAATATTCCTGCAAACATATCAATTTTATAATAAATCTTTTTAGAATCAGCTCTTAAGATTTAACCTTAGCTATACATTTCGAGATCTCTGAGACACCAGTGTAAAATTTCTATTATTTATTAACATTTATTAATAAAATTAATAAATGTTAGGACAAAGTTTTGAATATTTATTATGATTTTAGACTATTTTTTTGATTTATTTAAGATTGACTAAAAAATAAATCATAATACACAATTTTCTCAACTGGTAGGATCTTTCTGATCTGTGTAGCAATCATGTAGATAAAAAATAAATGTAAACAGCTAGGATTACTAAAAAGATTAATGCACTGTACAACAGACTTTGGTTAAAAATATTAAAGTGTACTTAATATTGAAAATTATGCTGCTGAATTTTATTAAATCCAAGAAAATGTAATTAATTGCTGTCTCTTGACATAAAAGATCTTTTTTATCCTTTATAAAAGAATGTCTACAAGATTCTGAAATTTACATTTGGACTAATTTCTTCTTCATTGATTTCCTTTTTCTCAGACTTTGGTTGAGCTGCCGTTGCAAGCGTCCTGGCCTCTTCCTTCTCGGCCTTCTCCTTGGCCTTTTGTTCGGCCTTGAGACGCCTTTTCAGTTCGCTGCAATTAGAATATCGTCTCAAGTCACTTCTCTCAGGATCGAATGATGTATCGAATGATTTATTACGCACTTCGTAGCATATCGACGCGGAGGAGTCTGACGCAACTTCGTCGCGTGGCTCGTTAACCAGGTTCGCGCTATTGGCCGCGTAATCATAACACAAGTATTGGTTAACGTACCAAGCATGATCATGTGTTGGGATTAGACTTTACCCGTCTGACGTTTAGATTTTTCTACAAGATATCGCTATCTGCGACAAGATGCGAACCATGTAATGAGCAACGTGTTATGACCGCGTGGCAACGAGCCACATGTTCCGGACTTTTCTCCTTTTTAGGTTATGTCGCCCGTGAGGGGAAAAGTCGCGTGTTGCGAGCGGCCAGGGCGATCGAGCGAAAAGCGTCACGGCACCCAACGGTTATTCTACAGATACGATAATCTCGTCCAATTTCGTGCACTCTACTTACTTTTTCGACAGCTTCTCGCTCATTACGTCCACCATGTTGGCAAGCTGTCGCAGAAAGGACCGTCTCCTCCTCACCGGCTCTGACACCGTTGCGTTGGTCGGACTGCACGTGACTGCACATGCGGGATATATGACGTTTTGCACGGTTTTCGGAGAAAGAAGAGAGAGGAAGAGAGATTTCAGGTTCTTCTTTCGCAATTTAAGGTGCGTGAGGTGCGTCCCGTTCTCGCTGCCAGCGATGGATCGGAATGGAATTTTCATAAAAAGCGGCGAGCGTTTTGAATTGTCACATGTACGATAAATCTTTAAATGTGATTAAAAACCGATTGATATTTATATATTTATAGACTGATTTTTGGTATGTAAAATTGTTTTAACGAATTAAAGAATTAAACTATTCTGAGACTATTCCTATAAAATAATCGTATAACATCTCAGATGCTTATTTATGTAGGCAGTCTTGAATAAATAAGATCGAATATGTATTCATAATTTTTACATGGAAAACAGATTTCTTTTTTAGATGGATTATTCTCATTCGGTCTCTTAAAATTTATTTAAAGATCACAAGCGTTCTCCATTTTTACATCGTATAATTCAAATTAAAAATTTCTTAAATTTTATTATTTTTTTATTTCACACGTTTTCTTACATTGAAGATTTTTAAAAAGCTTTCTTTTTTAGGCTCACTATAAAATTTAATCGGGAGAAGCTAACTTCGAGGGTGACTTCACTTAAATTCAGAATCAATTTAATCCTCCGAAACTGACAGTGGATCTATTAGACCCACTCAATTATAAATCTTATAAAAACGTTTTTAATTTTTTAATGTTAAATTTTTAATGTTAAAATATGTTAATTTAATTTTCTTTACATATTAATGATTTATAGATTTAGATTATTCTTGTTACGATAAGTATTTATATTCACTTTTGTATGAATTACATATGTCATTTTGGTTCCTTGAAATTAATTCGTGCCTTTTAATTAATATAAAATTAAATAGGTCATACAAAGTCAGCATCAGTAATTGTTACAGATTTTGACTTCAATTTCGGAGGATTAATTCGCGATTAATTCAATCGGCAAAACTATAATACGATAAAATTTGTATATCTGTACTCGTATATATAGTATATATGTATATATTTTACCGTAATCTAATTTTCCTTTCCACAAGTGAAACAATAAAGTTATTAATTTCCGTATTAATACAGTTTGTCTAATAAGTTCCAATGGATTGAGAAAAAATCAAGAAATTAAAATATTTTAATATATGTATAAATTTTATATTAATGAAAACTATATTAACATTATATAGTTCCTCCTGATTTCAATGCTCAGAATGTCTTTCAACCGTTGCGCGTTGAAAGCTTTTGTACAGTAGTCACCTTACGAAATAGTTTTCAATGCGCTCGTCACATTGAAGGCTATTTCGAAGTCAATTCGCCTAGATGTCCAAAATATCATCAAAACGCGGTCTCTTTATTTGAATTTTTCATTTCGGGGATCAAAGCCATCTGCATCAAAGAAAGCGACCGACATCTTGATTTTTGGATTTTGTGTGTCGCTTTTACTTTGATCAATTTTGCTTCTCTTAAAAATTAACACTAGGTATAAATATATTTTAAAACAAAATTTGTTTTAAAATACGAATCTGAGGTTGGTCAATTCCAGGTTTGAAAATTTAAAACAAAATTTGACCACAGCTATTCCATTATAAACATTTTTATAAGTAAACACATGAATCTCATATGATTTTTGAAACATTGTTTGTAACGCCATAAAAGAAAATTATATAAATAATCTTCACATTACTTAAAATTTCGAAATGCTGTATGATCATTTCATTAGATAAAATCTTGAGATCAAACTTGAAACAATCTTAAACTCAGAATATAAATGTTGCCTTTAATCTTTTACATATCTATCTATTTATCACGTTTTACTTATATCTTATTTATTTTTACATTGTAAGTAACGTATACATGGGTATATTTTTTGATTACGCAGTAAAAATTGTTGAAGTTAAATTAAATAAAAAGAAATCATTAAATGTACCATAGCCATATGGCACGTTCGACCATTTTTATTTTCGTCTCCATAACACGCGATTGAAATTGTTCTCCGATCGAGAGAACGGCTGTTGCATATTCAATTTAATAGATAAATAGTTTCGACGCTGCGCGATGTCAAGCGTGGAATTTTTCGGCCGAGTCAATTTCGAATCAGGCCACCTTATCGGGTAACCGCGAGTTCGTTGCCATAGCGACGTCAATTTGTTGTTGTGGGCCGTACGTTACAGCGAAGAAAGTGTGAGCTTCAGGTATTTTCCTATAATAATATTCGCTATGGACGGCTGTTTCAGTTCGGCGGATTTACAGGCTCTCCAAAATTTAATTTGTCCATCGAAGGACGATTCCGACATCGAGGACGATCTACCGCAGGCGGGTGCGACGAAGTTGAGTGAGTTTACGTTTTACGACTGATTAATTATGGAGATACACCCGGCAAAATTGTTGCTGTTAAAACAATCGGCGCCGCGCGACGGCTAATTTCCCCTGTGCAATTTCAAGCCGGATGAAGCCCGATATGCTCCCAAACTGAAAATCTCGTTGTATCGTTACGTTTAATTCGATGTATTGTTCGGGATATTATTTAGCCGGGCGAAAAACGTAATTAATTGGCAAGCACAACAGTTTCATATAATGCACTCGCATGCGCGCGCGTTTATTCATTCACGTATTTTGAATTTAATAATAACAATTTGCATTTTTTTAATTCGCATTCGCGAACTTGAAGCTCGCGAGATGATAAGAGAAGCTTTTGTAAATGTTTTTGTTTTAAGTGTCGTATTTTGTGTAGATGATATATGTATAAAGTTTATAAATGTATCTAGGATTTTTTTCGAAGGAGATCGAGAATTTCAGTTATGATTTCTATTATTATATAAATAGTATTTTTTCTACATGATTAATGAATTGCTTTTTTAAATATTTTATAACTCAAAGTATTTTTATTCTTTCGTTGCTTTTGAATAGGAAAAATATTAAGGATCGTAAATCATAACTTTTATATATTCTTTTCGAACAACAATGTAAGTAAAATACATTTATATAAAAAACGAAATGTGTTCTTTAACATTACACTTATTATTATTACATACAAAATATTCATAAAAAATCCTGAAAAAAGAAATCTAAAAAATTTAGAAAAGAATGGCCTCCTAGTAAGAAACTTTAATAGTTATTTAAAAAAATATTATTAGAATTATGACACGTTGTTAAAGTTCTAATTAGTAAAAGTTTCAGAAATTATTTATACATGGTCGTAACGGGGAGAAAAAAATATCTTGTGTGACAAAATCAAACATTTATTTAAAATTAAAAGTAAATATTGTATATATTTTCTTTAAATTAAAAACGAAAAATAACACAATTTAGCGAGGAGCTTCTGAATACGTCCATAGCAGAATTGCGTTCTCCCTTTTATTAGGATCGTATAGGTAATGCGTAATTGTACCGAGAATTAAACTTGTACCGCGAGTTTTATATGCATATTTCGATTTCTTCTTCGTAAACCGGTATAATGTTATCGACGTAACGCTTTATAAATGATCCGACGCAGCAGCCAATGCAGCGCAAGTTATATTTGCGCTGTCAATCATGAATTCTAATAGGACTCGTGCGATTCTCAATTCGCAGTTACGTTTAATTATAAATCATCGTTACACATCCGTTTTTAAATTACCGTTAAGCAGCTTACGCGCCATCTCCGGGTGATGTTATCATGTGTTATTCTCGGGACAATGTAATGTTATTAGTATTAGTCATTAGTTGTGCGAGACAAAAACAAGACGATTGACAAGATGACTAATGAAATATTTGCTTATAAGGACCTAGTGATATCGGCGCGCCGAGTAACCCTTCCCAGGGTCTTTCCCAAAATCGTTCGGGACCTCATGCACTCCTGCAAGGCAAGGGTGACGATATTTGGCATCCCTCGGAGGCGGTCGACACTCAAAGATTGCAGGATTACGACCCCAGGAAGACGCCCGAATACGAGATAAAGTTTAAACAGGCAGTGACAGCTGAAGATGTTTATTTGGGAGTAAGTTTCTTTTTGTTAACAATTAAGTATTAGAGCTTTGATATAATATTGAGCCATGAAATGCTCAGAATTGTAAATACAAAAATTTTCATCTTGGAAAAAAGTACAGATTTATCTCATCTCTCTATTTTATTTAATTTACGTTTATATTATACATAAAATATTTTCAAATTTTCAAAAAAATATAATACAGGTATAGAATTTAAAATGATGATCCATTATTTATCATAAGATCCACGATAAGAATAAAATATGATATATTGTAAATAGTTTATATATTTTTACGTTTATATATATCGCAGTTTATTCTTATCGTAGATCTAATGATAAATGATGGATCATCCGATTTTAAGTTATCTATATCTGCATTTTTTTTTAAATTCGAGAATATTTTATGTATAAGAATAAATGAAATGGAATAAATAATAAATCTATATTTTCTTCAAAAATTGAAACCTATATAACCATTCCATGCTGCAAGTCAATAAAATTTCCATGCTTCAAAGTCAATATAAAAACTAATGAAGAAGAACGTAATGAAACAAAATAATAAGATGTTAATTTAATTTATAAAATGAAAATATATACCATTTTCGGATTGCGTTTTAAAAATTAAAATATATGCAATTTTCCTGGAAAAATAGAATTACTAATAGTAAAAGAAATAACTAAAGAAATGTGGCGCAATAAAATAAAGTAACAGAGCCAAGACAACACGTGTCTAAAAAGAGAGGGAAAGAGAAGAGAATCTTTCGATTATTTTCTCTCAAAACCGGTGACTTTGCGGAACGTCGAAAGAGAATTCATTTCACTCGACACGTTACGTGTGAATCGCGGTCTTGAAGACGGACGAATTGTTATTTAGATGGGCTTTAAAACGCCGAGCACGGCGTCCTGCGAGTGGCTGTCGGTGCTGGTGAAATTGCCCCAGGAAACGCGGGAAAAAGTGGAGCTCTCCGTGGAATCCGAGGCGATCGACGTGCGCAGTCCAAGGTGAGATGACCACGACCAGGAATTTATTAGTGTGACCCGCGTGACAGAAGGAGAGCGAAGCTCGCCCCCGCGCGCGCGCCATCGGAGTCGCGTTTGATTCCGATGGAGGCGAGCGTCCACCCTTCTTTGACAATTTTACGAGGCTGTAAATTTGCCCGACGCATAAAACCAGTCGTGATTCCGCTAGATATCGGCTGCACCTACCGACACCACATTCGGTGGATCCCAACGCGTCCTCCGCCAAGTGGCACAGCGACACTTCCACCCTGGAAGTCACTCTGAAACTTACACGTGAACTGGACAACGTAAACTTTTGATTTCGGATCGATACTTCGTTATTCTGGATCGCCTATCGAAGCAACTCGTGGTAAGTGTTTTATTGTTCTCGATACTGTCCGAGTGGTTAACTATTCCACTTCTGTACGATCCTAATGATGAGTTTTGTTTAACGAGCTCGATACAGATATCTTCTTAATTATGTGCACTGAGAGACAAATGAATCGAAATGTTGCGAAGCAAATGTTACTTATTGATTTCTGTGAAATATATCTCATTGATTGTGAGAGAATAAAATATATGGTTCATTTGTTAAGAATAAAATTGTATTTCACTGTATTTGAATGAAGATGTATTTTAGTGAAATGAATATACTTCTCACAAATAAATTTTTAAATATCTTTCTCTCAATGTGCATTGATAGGTAATTTTTTATTTATAGTCTTTCAGAGTTTTATATATAATCTATCTTAATATAAATTTATTAAATATTTCAATTAAACTGACGATGAATTTTTGAGGAAGAATCACTTCTACTATTCATTTCTATTTGCTGCAGCTCTTAATTTCATGAAAAGATTTTTATTTTTTTATTTTTTTTATTTAAGAAGTTATTCATGTCTCGGCATATCTATCCGAGGAGAAAGAATATTTATACAAAAGAGGATCTATTATTAAAATGCATTAATAAAATGAAACACCTTGTATGCAGTCTTGTATTCATCACGACATCTATATACATATATGTATATATGAAACCGCGCGCATTGATCGCAATTGCTCCGATTTATGATGAATACACTATTTAAAGCGCCAGCATATCATTTATTTGTCACCATGATGACGTCACAAGTAAAAACGAAGTTCTTCAGAAAATAAGTTTAAATATTATAAATTATTGAAATTCTCTGTAATTTTAATTTTGAAATGCAACTTTTATGTAATATAACTGACATAACAAACGAGATTATAGAGAGAAATAAAAGTATATACTTTTAAAGTATATTTTTTTTTCTTCGTTTATGTTAATTCGCTCTTTTTGCAAGCAATTAAGAAAATCACAATTTTTTAGTTATATTATTGTTATATTGCAAACGAGCGATACATCTGCTTGAATGAACCAAATGATTTTCGAGATACATATACAATCCCCCTCGCACAAACACGTTTCATAACGGATGTACGAGGACGAGACCTCCGTTCATTATCAAAGACGTTCATCATTATATACCCCGTTACATCCTGATAGATTTTTCTTTCGTCGACCTCGCGTGTCGCTCGGTGGCGAGTGTATAACATATCGACAACAAAATCGTATTTGCATTTTGTGTAATGCCACGTCCTTGATTGCGCCCGTTACGCGATGCTAATTTCCCTATAAGTAGAAAATTGCGTCTTGTAACGACGCGGATCGTTCGTCTCGTGATTGTAACGCATCAATTATGCCAATGTTTATAATCGAACATTCATCCACATATAGAGACGATTAAAGTAATATCGATGATAATAGGCTATTATCAGAGCGGAATAAGCGCGATCGTGCTGTGAGACAATCGTTCGTACTTGACGAGGACTTCCTGAATTTTGATAGCAGGCACTCCAAGAGGTCGTGCTAGGAAATGCACTTGCATCCTCGTTCAAGAGAGTAGAACTTGAATCTCAAGTTGACTCTTCATTTTCATTTGATTCTAAACTACACTTGTAAATAAAGAATGTTATTCAAGTTAGCATGGAATGTGACACGCTCAGTGTAGATTACAATTAATTAATTGAACAATTAAAAACAAATGCAAAATATTTGTATATTAGGAAAAATGTACTAAATTTTAATAAATATTTGACTAGTGCCAACTAAACGTTTATTTACAGTAAATAAATATTTAATGAATAAAAAATTATCTCAAATTAATGGTTCTTATACTATATATAAGATATATATATCTTCGTATTTAGTAAATTTTAGTTGGTACTATTCAAACAAATAAAAATTAGAATATATAAAATATTCGTATATTTCTTTAACGTTTATCTAATAAATATTAATAACAAAAATTATAAAATATTATATCAATAACAAAAACGTGCTTATATTCAAGATTATATATGTCTCTGTCGGTAAGAAGTTGTAATAATGTTAGAGATAAGTAACATTCAAATAGCATATTCGATATATGTGAAAGTAAATACCGCGACATTATATTAAGTAGTTGATTTCTTAAGTATATACTTGAAATATATACCTCCCTTTCTAATTATCTTCCACTAATATATGCACGCGTCTGGATGTCATAATTATATATTACGAGTTCGAAAGATCAATCGTTGAGATAAATATAGGCAAGTTTTTTTAATTCATCGACTGATCAATCGCATTATGTGCAAATGCAACTTTTACAGAGTAAAATTGCATTTGCCATAATGCGATTGATCAATCGATGAATTTAAAAACTCGTCTTACGTAACGATAATCAAATTACGTTAGCCGACGTGATAGCAATGACAAAAGACGCTTGCAGACTTGAGCATGGAAAAGCAAAGCAATTGCTTTTGTAGTAAAAACAGAGGATTACTCAAACGGAAATGTACGACGTGCTTTATAACGCGAAACAAACAAATGCTTCCGCTTCCACCTTCGGCTAAAAGCATTCGTTTCGCCTTTATTTATTTTCCTTCGTGGAACGTAGATGCATAAACTCAAAATGATCGCGCTTTTTTATACGTGCTCTCCGTTTTAACATCGTATATATACGCCGTTTAATCAAATCAGCACATTTTCACGAGTCGACGAATGGCACGAACCTAATTAGCCCTGTCAGAACTTAATCAGTCCTTGAACATAGTTCGTTAGTTTCTTGCCTCTACCTTAATTTCCGGCTGCTAAAGTTTTTAATTCCGAACTTACCCGTTATTATCGAATAATTTTCTATTTCGTATTTTTACAGTGAAGATGCCCTGGACGATCGTTCAAGCGTATAAAAAGTTACAGCGTCGTAAAAAATTACGTTGCGAAACTGTGCGCGATTTCTTCCTTTTTTTCTTTTTTAAAGACTCCTTTTCACAGAAGAAACTGAAGGACGATTGACATAAGGATGTACCGTAGATTTTTATAAAGATTTGTAAAAATTAAATTTTAATTTGCGGAAATCATGTTTAATGCGTGATAATACATTCAGTAATAACAGCAGCAACTGTAAGGACTGCTTTTGTGCGAGCTGAACTTTAGCCAAACGATGCTGGCATAAAATTTTATTCTATTCTCCTTTCACCCTTAAAGTTTACACGGACACTGCAAAGTCGGTAGCTTAAGATAGGCGAGCGGCGCGGTGTAGTGATTTTACGATGCGCAAGCGGACTTTGTCGCCCGACGAACGCACTCAAGGATGCACTCTCTAAGGTATGCGAAAGGTACAGTGACTGTGCACATAGAACCGGCTGCATTACGACGGGCTGTCCTTCATCGACTTCCTTCGCCGCATTTCGTAGCTTATTTGGCGGAAAACGAGTGATGGAAGGCATTTTTCATGAGCCTTTTTCATCGTTATTTGTCATCATATACGATTTATATAATTTGTATAAGTAAAACGCTTATTCCTTCTTTATTAACAGAATCAAAAACGTACTAGGTATTAATGCGCGTTTTGCTATTTTAATTGATTAAATCTTGGCACTCACGCACACATCTATGCTTCGTTAGAAAAGAAATACAATGCGTTGAAGTATATTAATATCTCTTTTTAACTTACTCAGATGAGGGGCGCAATAAAGACTTAGAAGAAATATACATGTTGCTCATTCGCTGCAACATAACTAAAAAATAGTCATTTTGGAATTGCTTATAAAAAATAAACGAAAACAAAAAAGAGAATATATTTTAAGAGACATAACTTTATTTTTCTACAATCAGTTATTGCACCAATTTACATTTTCAAAATTAATATTATAAAATTGTAATAATTTAAAACATTTAAACTCATTTTCTGAAAATTTTGGTTTTTTTTTTTTAGTAGCATTATTGTTGTGTAAATGCGTTAAGAATAAATGAAGAGATAAGAAACTACGCATAAAATTACCTTTTTACTAAATCAATAGTGACAACTTCACTGAAGTACACAGTCTATGTATAGATAGAACGATTTTGTTTAAGTCTTTAAAAATTTAATGAGATACAGATCTGAAAATAATTTTGTTGTATGATCAAAATAATTACGTAAGAAACTTAAGCACGATGAGCAATGCTATGAAAAGTTTTGATATTCCAGCAACTAGTTTGAGTGTTCCACATAATTATTTTGATAGTCTAATAAAGTTATTTTCAGATCTGTATCTCATTAAATTTTTATACACTTCAGTAAAACTACTTTATTCTATATTAGGTTTATAAACAGAATAGTGTTTTTATATTTAATATATTTATTTCGATTATACGTATATATATTATGACATCTAAACATCATTCTCTGCTTAGAATTTTTGAACTTTATTATATTGTTTGTGTGTGTATGTTGAGAAATTTAATTATAAATCAAATAAAAGATTAAATATTTATTAAATTGAAAAATTCAGAGAGAGCGTAAGTAAATGTGTGGTTTTAACGAAACGTGACGGCTCAACAGATTCGAGATTTCGCCGAAATTTCCAAGTTTCTGATGGCAGACGTGAAATAAAAATAAATGCGGAGCGTCAACACGCAAACTCATGGTGGCGGCATATGCGAACATTTTCTCATAAATATGCAAATAAATATTTAATATTTAATCGTAACCTGAAAGAAAAAAGTCAAAGGTACTGAGAAATATATAAGTGAATTCTTTTTTAACTAAGAAAAGCTGGAGTAGCGCTACTGCATTATAAAGTAGAAATCCTGTGACATAATTTCCCTAAATGAACAATTTTATTCGTTGCAACTTGCAACGCAGCAATCTGGTGTTTTACTTGAACAAATTCTCTTTTATTCAAATTCTTGGAATCCTTTTGGAACAAGCTTTTAATATTTTCTATCATAAATAACGTGAAAAAAATGAAATAATGTTATTTTAATACAATATCTTGGACGTCTTTGTTTATTAACAAAGAATTAAAAAAACGAAAAAAAATAAGTTTAATAATATTATATATGGAAGTATTTTTATATTTTTATATATATTAATAAACGTAATAAATAATTAACGTATTTGAGGATACTTTTTTAATATTTTTCTTTGTTCTGCACAAGAATCTGTCATATTTTTTAAAATTAACAATATTATTTTGTTAAATAAAAAAGGGAGAGTTCTGCTATAATTAAAATAATATTTTTATTTAATGTATTAAATATGACTTACGTTATTTTACTTTTAAGCGTGTTGAAAGACGTGTCAATCTAAAGCCTCCATAGCTCAGGGGTTAGAGCACTGGTCTTGTAAACCAGGGGTCGAGAGTTCAAATCTCTCTGGGGGCAATTTTTTTTTTCATAATATTTATACATAATATATTAGTTGATAAGCTATTTGCAATAGTATGTATTTTTATATGACGTATAAGTTAAATACATGGAAATATATATTTATTTTATTATATGTACATATGCATACATTCACACATATGTATAATATTATGTATAAATATAATTCTACAGTATGTGCAATATTATTCCATTTAAAAGAAACGTAAGAAAAGATTGTACAAGCATGTGTGAAATGTTTACTTAAAAAAGTAATAATATGACGTTAAATTAAACCGTTAATGACAATGCACTAAGTTGATATCACGATAGAATGACTCATTCGATTATTCGCTTTTGTGTGCGTCAAAGGAAAAATTTTGTTTTATAGTTATATTAGAACTTCAAAATAATAATTGAAAGTTAGAATATATATATATAGAAGTAATAATAAATTAATAAAAATCTTTCCTTTAATTACTTTATATTAATAATGTATTTCTTTTTATATCGCATTCGTCAATACATTGATTGACGTCAGAAATGTAATTTTAATAAAGCTTTCTATTTTTATAAAAACGGCTTTCATAAAAAAGAGTGAATGACGTTCCTTCTTTTAATATTAAATTACTAATAATGTAAAATTCAAAGTTTTTTTTTTCAACATAAATAGAATCTATTTTTAATACGATTAACGTATTTCTGCAGGGCTTAATTAAAGCGGGGATTCGTTTCTAATCCGTTAGTCAGTTCATAAAAGCGGGTTTCCGTATCGACTTAAGGAATTGCCACGCGGTGTCGACGTCAACGTTTATTAAGAAACTTTGCCCCCGTACCCTTCTCCTGGTTACATCATTTCTATCCTACTGTTTTAGTATACATAATATACAGAGTGTACCAGAGATTGTTGTATCCAATATTCAACTATAAATTCTTTTATGCAAGTGTGTGTCCTTTGATCAATTTGGACAGTTTATTATTCTTTGATGAAAATATTAAAGAATTTTTATTTTTGCAATTAGTTAACAATAAAAATTAATAAGCTAGTTAAATTTTAGATACATATAATAAATCAGGGAACGTTATTATTTAAAATTAAAATTATTTTGAATCGAGAGAGCCATAAACATCACGATATTTCACGTCAGAAAGTTACAATTAATTAAAACTGCTGAGAAAAACCGCGACTACGAGTTCACCGATACATTTATGATTTAGAGAAAATACGCGAGTTTTGATACATCCTGTAGATGTAACGAGAATTATTGTTGACTGGCTCTGCGGAGTACATGGGATATTAAACTTTCCGGAACTTTCTCAATTTAGCATTGAGCCATTGTGGCTACCGAGTGCCTTGAGTGCCTTCCGGTCAAGACTCAATAAACGGTAGTACAACATGATATTGTTTTGGATCTGAAATTTACGTGAGATCGTTTGTGGCAGGTTTGCACGAAAATTTTTTTCATTCGTAAATGAAATTCTTTTCCCATTCGAGAGATCTGACAGAGAATCAATCTTCTTTATTAATCAGTTTTTATGCCATAGAATAAAATACTGTAAAATGAAGCTAAGCTATTTTTATAGTAATTGTTAAATTATAATAACAATCTGAGGGTAAAATAATAGTAACTTGATTAAAAGATTTTGTTTTTCGAGTAACTCAGGCATTTTTGTATACCTACAGCGAAGAGAGCTGACCGCGAATAAACTAAAGGCCGAATAAACTGCGCGAGGTGTACGGTATGGTTCTCTCTCGCTCGTGATATATTCACGAAATGCGACCGGACTCGCGTATGCATCCGGCCAATTATTTTTCCATTTCTCACGGATAGCGTTAGCCATCCTCTCGCGCCATTGCGCTTTCGTCCGGGATATCATTCAAGAGATGGGAATGCCATAATGGCCTCCGAAACGCCGTCTCGGAAAAATTTCAACGGGCGTGCACGTAGAGCTCCCGCAATAGCTATCGCGCGTCGCCGTATGGAACCCACTCGGCGAGGAACGAAATTGAAAAGCCCATAAGCCTGCCAAGTGTGTACCGGGTGATACCGATGCAATACGGATATCCGCGCCGGTATCGACGACAGACTTTATTCGCAGTAAGACGAAATGGAAACGTTCCGTGATAGACTATGTCCTGCTTTTTTTTATGAGAAAATATGCGGCATAAGGATTTGGAATTCTTTTATTCTAACCGTATATTTTTATCTTAAAAAGAGAGAGAGAGAGAGATATGTATAAATTCTGAAAAATATGCACGGAAAAAATGATTTTTTTTGATAAAGTATTTAAACAATTAGGATACAGATCGAAAAATAATAATTTGATTGAATCGAAATAATCATGACGAACAACGCTGCAGAAAGTTTCGACGTTCTAGCAACCTTTATAGTTTGAGCGTCTTACATAATTATTTTAATGGAATCAAATTATTTTTAGGCATGTGTCTAATTAAATTTTTAACTACTTTAGCAAAACCGTCCTTTTTCCAATATCTTTCAAATTCGTTAGATTTAATAATATTATGTAAGGTACAATCGAATTCTATATAGCCTAAAGCTTTACGATTTTTTCTAATTTTTTTGCCGAGTCAGATAGACAGCCTGCTTACTAACACAGGTAATTATCTACAAACAGCGAATAGAGTATACTTGTTGGATATTAAGCCATATATAGAATCTGTGGTTACCTTATAATTTTTTTAAAGATTTTATGCTTTGAGCATAAGCTCGAAATGAGTACATGAACATTCATTTTTAAACATACATCGAAATGTATTTCCCGGCTCTCTTTACTACAGCTATATATGCATATTGAACGTCAGAATCGGGAAATTACATGAGTCTTTTTCCTATATTACATCACATGTTGAAATAAATTATCTTATTTCGCACGCGCTGCAGCTATTCGTGCTCGATCGAATAAAATGTACCGAAGTCTCCGTCTATGATTCTCTTTCAGTAATAAAAATAACCGTATAATTTAATCTACACGTGTTCCATACGAAAACGGATCTCATGACAGATGATTAAGATTTATAGCTATCTAATATTCACATGGACCGAAAAGAGAAAGTGCACAAGTCGAATACGAGCGTGGCATGTGAAAAAGTTATTTATTTCGATATACTGCAAGAAAAGAAATCACGTTATATTTCTGAGTTGATGTGCTGCAGTGATAAATTAATATTTTAAGTACCGAATGTAGTTAAAATTTTTCAGAAAATTACGTTTTATTGATCTAAAGAGAAGGGAAGGACGCGTTTGATCTAATAATAAAATAATGAAAACTTGTTATTGCTAATGTAACAGTATAAAAGTAGTACGAACTTAAACTCGACGATATTTTGCTTGATTTATAAAAAAAGTTTGTAGCATTTAAGATATGTTAGTGTTTTGTTAACATTTAATTAGCGTGGAGCAAACAGATCGTTGGTGTTCCACTTTAATTTTAAATACGAAGTTACAGAATATCTTAACGTAAAATGTAAATAAGCAGTCGCAGAATGCAAATCAAGGATAAAGAGAAGAAATCCTAGACAAAGGTAACTGCAGTAACAGTTCTCGATCCTTTTCTCTGTTCCGGAGTAGATTGAATAATCTGAATAAACCGCATGATATCTCTGAGTGCTGTCAGATTTGTCGCGCATAAAAATATTAATATTTTAACTCTCTTCCAACGAAATATTTGAAATTATATTACATTTTTGTTATACAATTATATTTACAATCATAATTATCCAATTACACTTTTTAAATGAGAAAAAAAAGTACGAAATAATATAATTTTAAAACAAAACATCAAATAAATGAGAACAAAAAAATAGAAAAAAGAGGAAATAGAAAAAGAGAGAAAAGGTTAATATACAATTTTTTTTATATAAAAAATTATAAAATGTTAAAACATTTTTAGTTTATTTGATAAAATATTTTCATTTTTTTTCTCAAATTAGATCTGTATATATCTCTTTTTTACAAACAAAAATCTTTTAAAGTAAAACTTCAGAATTCATGTTGAAATGTGTCTTTCAAAATTTATGTGTTCACACAACTTATTTTAAAATATGTTTTTACAATTTTGTACGCATATTGCGTTTTACAACACTTCGTGTAATCTTACAAAACTTTGCTAACTACTGGCAATTAGTTCGCTAATTTTCGTTCTTATAATCTTCGTATTGGCCTTGTTCTTCAATTTTCTTATCACATTTTAGATCAAAATTAAGTGTTTTATTTAATGTCGCGTGGAAAATTTAGACTTCGCCGTTTAACTCACACTTCACTTTTATTCTTCTTTATTTCTTTCGTAATTAATGTTTAATCTTTATATAACAGATCTGAAGGTGACATATAAAGATCTGATGTAAGCAAAAGAGAAAAAAAGATTTAACTTTTTCTATATCAAGTTTAGCCAACTCTTTTCTTTTTCTATCTATATTATTTGAAGAATCGATCCTAAATTCACACGAGAGTTCGTAATGGAAAAGATGTTCTCTCGATAGCTTTGTATTTTGCAAGACAGATTCGTGTTACTAAATCTCGCGGTTTGAATCTCGAAACATAAAACTTGGCAAAATTCCACGATTCGATGAAAACGACCAAGTTTTTCTGTACAGCATACAGTTTTCCCGACTTGCCATTCAATAACGAGGAACAGAGAATCCAAAATCCTATATGGATCAGGGTCGAGAGTCCGCGCGTGCGAAACGATTTTTATTCCGGACGATGCATTAGGGCTGAACGAGTGACGTTTGTTGATTTTCTTCGTCGAAAACGACGACGATTTGTCCGCAAACATTTGGTTTCCTGAGGCACGGCCCTACATATCCGACCACATTTTTCCTCTTCCATCGACATCGTCCTACTCTCGCTACTACGTTCCTCAAAAACGGTCGTTAAATAATTCTACTAACAATATATTTAGGATGTATGCGCGTGCGTGCAATAAATATACGAAAAATGAATGTAAAAGTTGGATTTTCACACTAAACAATTTTTTTCTACTCTTCTTCAGACGAAATATATGAAATATAATAGTAATTTATCATGTTTAACTCTCTATTTTATTACGGAAATTGCAATTTAAACTGTTTAACAAATGTTGGGTTAATAGGAAAAATTTATATATATAAAATATTTTGGCAGATATATGTACAATAATAATGATTAAACAGCAAAAAATAGAAATGGAAATTTAATTTTTTTGGCTGTCCATTTTTTAACAATTTTATGACGAGAATTTTATTTTAAATAGATCTTTTTTATATTTTTGATAATATTTTAACATATTGTTAAAATTATATTATATGTAATATAATATATCATTTATGTAACGTATTTTATAAAAATTTGAAACGATAATAAAAAAGAAAATAATAATTTTACTTTTCGTTTTAAAAAACAAATACACGAAGCAAAAATGCTATTGTCCAAATATGTATATTATAGTAATATTTTTAATCATTTCAAGCAATTAATACAATTAATAATGTTCGGTTAAAAAAAAAGGAGATAATTACATTTTTCTCTGTAGAAAATTTAACTTTCAGTTTTTCTTCACAATAAATTTTACTTATTTCTAGTTTACATCCCTCGAGACACTCTGTACTGAAGGATGCGAATACCGACTAGGGGGGACAAAGTTCTATTCTATAGGTTACTTTGACACGAAACGTAATGTGGTAGTGCGAAGATGCGTTTGCCTTCTTGACCTAGTTTGCTGGGGAATATAAAGGCTCTTGCGCGTTGTTACTGATACGCGACAGGAAATTGCAGCCAGTTTCGATATATGCGATATCGTTTATAAACGAGGAATAAGCGTAGAACGGCATCTTGTTCAACCAACAGTTAACTCGTCGCGACACAGTTTAACGACCGAGGCTGGGCGTACTTAATTTCCGCGCTTCAATTTGTCGGATTTGGAAATGTAACGTGCGAAAACGAGACGTTAGGCTAAATTACATTCTAATTACATTGCTGAACTCGAAGGTAGAGCAAATCTGCCTTCATTAATTCGAAAAACAGGATCTCTCTCTCTCTCTCTCTCTCTCTCGTGAAACGATTGAAAAAGGATATTAACGTATAAAAACACTTTAGATTAATACTTTTTTATGTTTATAAAATAATAATTTTAATTATTGAAAGAGATCTGTGATGTGTCGCATTCAAAATGTACAAAATAAAAAGGAAGAATATTATTTACTTATATTTATTTTTATTTCGGCAGTCCTACAGAAAGAGAGAGAGAGAGAGAGAGAGAGAGAGAGAGAGAGAGAGAGAGAGAGAAAACTTTTATTATATGTACATACCATCTATTACCAGATTTTCAGTTTTCCAATATTTATACAATAAAGATTGCAGAAATAATAGCTTTGTCATCTCTGATTAAATATGATTCGATAGTACTTTAAAAGGATTATTGTATATATTAGTTTGGAAGAATGATTTATTATATTTATCATCTATGCTAAATGTAAATTTTCCTCTCGCTGTAATCTCCAAATATTCAGATGATTTAGACCATTGTTTTTCTCATGTAACTTGTATGGACTAGCATTTCTATAATTGGTGGTTTATGCATGCCCTACATAATTTTACGTCCACATATATTTTTATAAAAATTTAACAAATAAAAATTTTTCTCTCATACAACATAATATTTATTATTCTTTTTATATGTTATTTTAAATGTTGTAATAACATGAAGCTGATCTATTTTGCTTTACTTCGTACATTTGCGGTTTCGAAAAAAAAAAATTGTCATCAGTTGAGCGACGAAATGGACTCGAGCAGTTCGAACAGGAAGTTCGTGAAACTCGCGAAATAGTACTCAACTCACGACTTTCTTGAAATTTTTGTCAATAAGGCAAACGTTCCTTCAAGGGTTAAGTAACTCGTGGAATTAACGTCGACGGCATTGCGAAGGGCGCGAAAAAAGCACGAGAAAGAGGAGGGAGTTGAAAAAGTTTTGCCCCCCAGAGAGATTTGCGGTCTGCGACCCCCGGTTTACGAGACCAACGCTTTAACCCTTGAGCTATGGATTCATTTGTGATATTTTTTTCTTTTATGAGATTGCGCTTCCATAGAATGCCCCACGGACCAAGTGTTTATCGAAGAAATTGTAGAGTAAAAATTTTTCGTTGAGATTTAGAAATCTCTCTCATATGTTATTTTTCGAAAGTATAAAAATATTAATAGTAAAATAATTTATTTTTTCCTTTAGTTACTTCTTTTCTCGTTCCTTATAATTTATTTTTGATTTTTTCTTTGATGTGCCAAATGTATTTTAATTAGAAAATTATAGGATCTATAATAATTTTAATTATTGTAATTGCAAGTACGTCTATTAAAAAATATTTATCATTACTGTTAATTGATAAAAAAAAGTCATAGTATCAATAATGACAGGGAAGACGTTGTTCATATAATATAATTGATCACTGCGCGATCATTGTGGTTCAGATTTTCTCAATGATGAAAACGTGCCCTTACCCTGTATCCAATTTATTTCTAACCCTCTCGATTAAATGGCGCGTAAAACTCACGAAGGAGAATCCTTGAAGAACTACCGGTCTCAATGGGCCATTGTGAAGTATCCCTCGCTTTTAGAAACAAGCACACCGGGACGGCGAGATATTCTTTTTTTTTTTTTATTTCTAGGGATAGAATAACAACTACGCGCGGTGGATACCGGTTAACTTTTATCTTCCAACGTGGAGTTACACAGTGAGTTTTCTCCTTAGCTTTTTTTTTGCGGTCCTTTTTTCAGTCTTTTTGCATCCGCTCTTTGTAATCCAATACTCGCACGTTGACGCTACCGTCTTTTCAAAACTTTTGTTCGGAAGCACAGAAGCTTCGTAATAGCCACGGTATTGATTGCTTCGTAGTATCGATCCGCATTATTCTAACGCACGATAATTTTTTGAGCTTCTTTCCTTTCTGAATTCTCGTTTCAATAACGTTTTTCCTCTTATTTTGGCTTGAGAGATTTACTCCCGAAATTTATTCAACCCTTTAGAAACTAACTACTAATATATCTGAATCTTTTTATGTTGTTTATTGAATTGTTAATAAAGAATGCGAGGAGGAGTAGCGAACGAATCGCCTTGTGGTTCCATGTTGGGCAGGCGGTGCCAGTCTTAAAAGTTAATTGCAACGGCGGCGGCGGTCAGGCAAAGCAGCGGCAGATGTTCTGGATGTGAAATTTTCCTTGCCGAGGTCGGAGAGGAAGTAGAACTTGTGCAGTTTCAGCAGAAATGATGGGAGTTGGGTGAAGTCCTAATGTCCGCCGGACTCTGTCTCGCGGCGGTAAAGAAGGAAAAGGATAATTGTGGTATCCTGAAAAAGGGAGGTTGGGCCGATAATCGTTTCGAAAATGTAAATAACGACACAAACGAGTTTCTTCTAGGAGCTTGGAGAAACGCGAGCATGCTGTACATTTACTTAAAAGATTGATGCATTTTGCATCATTTAATTATGTCATTCGGGTTGATAAAATAAATTTGTCATTTAAAAAATCCTAAGCAGAATAGAAGTCATCATAAAATTAAAATGACATCAAAGTGGTTTCGAAATGATTACTAAAAATCACTTTTTAATTATTTAAACGTGATTTTAACGTTATTTTAACGTTATTTTAACGTTTTCCTAACTTCTTGTTTTGCCTGAGATAAAGGTTCTGAATACTCACTACTATTATTTCAGATTATGACGTCAGAAACGAAAAAATGCATAAAAATTTTTATAAAACATCAAATGGAAATATTTTTTAATAAAACAACACTCGCAATCAATAAAACAGACTTGTAAAATATATCAAAAATTCTTTTATTTCTTTTAATCAGAAAATAACCATATAAATTTTGCGTTAAAAACAAAATAAGTTATATTTGCAGCTACAAAACTGTCAAATTAAAAATAAATATAAAAATTGAAAAAAAAAATTCTTAATTTCTTCTTGAAATAAAAAGAGAGTTTTCAATATATTTTACAAGTCTCTTCTACCGATAATAAATATTATTTTATTGAAAAATATCTCTATTTTAATATATTTTGTAAGAATTTTTATTATATATTTTTTCATATCTATGATGTTATAATCCGACACACAGTAGTGAGATACCAGGAGCCTTAACGCGAGATAATTACGGAAGATATAAAGTGACACAAGACTTTTTCATAAGATGCCTTAATTTTGTATTCACCATCTAACAAGTTATTACGATATTATACGCGAAATAGAAAAATATCTTCCATCTCAGCAATATTACGTAAGAGACTACTCGCCAATAATGTTAGACATTTGTGAAAAATTTATGGAATGTAAATATCTAAATTCTTCTCACACACAAGAATTTATATATAAAAATGTTTTCCTACTTGTTTACAACGTTGATTTCTTTCATAACGTGAAGAAATAAGTAAAGCAAGTATACTGATCATAAAAATTTAATTATATTTGCACGAGAGAAATGAAAGTATTTTGAAGAAAAACAGCATAAAAAAAGAACCTTAAAAAAATCGTTCTCTTTGTAAATAGTTCTTACATACCTACGTATCTTCTAAAATTGTTACTTGAAGCAGATTTGGGTGCAAATGCGTGTGAGTAAATCCTTCAGATATACAATACTCCCTTTCTGCGAGACCCCTCGATCCGTAAATTTCGTTGCTTACGTAAATACCGAGCGCCACGTATCCTTTACTTTGTGCTTAACTTCGTGAACCAGTTCGCCCTGTAATCCCTCGGGAGCGCATAGAGGCGGCACAGGACAGGTCGAGTTTACTACGGCGAAGGAAATTCCCGCGGCAGCTCGCGCGTAGAATACCGAACGATAATTAGGTATCGATTTCCCACGTGCCACGAGGGTGTCGGCGATAATCGACTTCGCCTATCTTAGCTGTTGACCTTTTGGCCACTGCCAGCGGGTGTGTATACATCGAGTACTTACCGTTCGTAATATTCTTCTGGATACTCGTGAATTCCTAACCTAGTTTCATTGATGGCACAGCGAAGTATTTTGACGAGACGAGAACGCGCTTGTTGGGCGCGCATCTTGTATGACAAATTGAAGATTCTCTCTCCTCGGGTAAAAATAACCATTCAAAGTAAAGTTCTCAGAACGGTAGGAATGCGATCTTCTGCGTAATGGAAAGTTCGCAATTTTTGCAAGCAAAGTAGTGTCTGCAAAGCGAGAAAATGTTTTCGGCGACCTAGTTGATCGACAATTTAAATTTTAAGTTTTACGATGAGCTCTCCCCAGATTCTGTTCTGTTTCAAAAGATTCGATTATGCGTATTAAAAAGATTATAAGGAGATTAATATATGTATAGCGATACTCGATTAAGATCATCGGATAAAGATTTGTTTTCCTTTGTAAGAAAATATAATACGAAAATTTAATTTACATCCCTCAGTAAATGAATAATAGAAAGAGGTGTATTGTGTGTCTTTAAAAGAAACTCTGAAAAGATTTAACTAGTAATTTTTTTGATATAAAAGCTTTTCATAAAAATAGCGTGAGTAAAATAAAATTTTCTTATCGCACAATTTTTAGCTTTTCTGTATGTTATATATACCGCGTAATGTTTCTTTACATTTTTGTCGTACTTTCTTTTTAGCAAATTTTCAAACAGAAATTTCTTATGCTAAGGATCAATATCCAAGATGTTAATATTCCCTCGAGTTATAATTAGTTTCTGAAATAAGCGATGCATATTTTCAAAAATTTTACTCAAATACAATATTCTGTATATTATCAAAAATTTGTTATTAACTCTGCGCGAAGTAGAACTATGCAAATATTGAATTTCAAAGTATGTAAAATTGGTTAAAGTAATTGCTATATCGAAATAACTGATTCTGAAATTTATACCGTTATTCAAATTGGAATATTCCAAAAGATTAATATCTCGCGGAGTTAGTGCATATACGTCTGATTTTGCACATTGATTACATAAAAAAAGATAAATTTTGATTAATATACGCGTATAAAAGTTAAAAAGTATCGTCAAATTAAATTTGTAATTCAGAATTTATATGGCAACCCGAAATAAAAAAAAAAATACTTTAAATATTAGAATTCCTATTTAAAATTATCCATTACAGCATATTCTCTTTACCTCCATAACTTTAATGTCTATATTAACATCTGTATATAGGTATATGTGCACTTATGATTTTATAGCATTTCGATTGATTTATCATAGATATATAGTTTTCTTTTGCATATAGAAATCCATATTTTTAATATCAGAAAAAGATCGATGTTAGTGTTTCAAAATTAAATATATTTAGGTGTGAGATCAGTGGATAATTAAAGGAGGATGTTAAGTTCGAGTTGATTTTCGGCCAAAATGAAAAAGTTGCGATATGTACAAATTACGTATCATATTAAAGAATTTTTAAGCAGAGTTGAGTGGCATATCGTTTATCTTGGGGAAACATCGGGAACACGAGATAAATATATTGTTACCTTACTTCATAATTTTTTATTTTAATGTCTTTGATAATAATGTTTGCCATGTTCTCATTGTTTCCCTAAGATAAGCGATATATCACTCGACTCTGCTCAAGTAGCCCTTTAATATAATACATAATTTGTACATCTCGTTATGTTAATTTGTACATTTCGTTAAATTCTCCATTGTGCAATTCCACATTTAAACATACATTTACTTTTAAGTATTATATGTCAAATTATATGTCAAAAAAGACGGACTTCTCTTTCCTTCCACAGAGAGTAGGCATCTTGAAAATGGCTCTATTTACAACACATTGCGGAATCTCTGAGCTTAATATTTTCTAAATATAACTTTGAAGTGGATAGTGTACATCGGTGGATTATACATAGTGACGTCGACTTCATGGTATGAAATGCTCTGTATCTGGCTTGGAGGACTGTATGAACAGGACAGGCATTCTGGATCAGACCTCGTAGCGCACGAGGAAGAAGCCATCCGTTAAAGTTTATATTCCACACTCGACGCTTCCTACGGCACCGGAACTGCGGTGTTCTTGACGATATACGTACGGTCGCCATAAGTCACGTACCGTACGAGCACCGAAGTATTTTTCACCCCCACGTATTTCAGAACTCGCTCGCCCCTTTTTTTCCGGCTGAGGTAGATAGAGATAAAGCAATCGAATAGGAAACGTTGACATTTAACACAATATCTGCCGCAAAACATCCCGCCATAATTTGGAATATCTTTCCTTGCACGAGAGGCTGAGAATGTAAAATATTTGTGACATAATTTTGAATTTTTGAATGCCAGATTAATTATGCAAAACAATTATAAAAGTGAAGAAGCGTGTGCGTAATGTGATGATCGGACGAAAAATATTTTAATTAAATAACTGTGCCAATAATAATTAAAAATTTATACCAATTCGACAAGACGTTTTTTAAACAAATTATTTATTGTGTATGTATTGCTGTACAAGAATATTTCGATTATAATTCCATATAGATTCATCTAGTTCATTCAAGATTTGGATCATTAATTGTTTGAGCTACATGATGATGCAAAAGACAAACAGATTAGTAATAATTATGCATCCTATTAATAATAATGATACACTTAACAATTATAATTACAGACTTATTATTAATAAATATTAAATAATAATGCAAACATTAAAGGATTAAAATCAGATAATCAGATGAAATCGTACAAAACTTCTCATTTTTATGCCCCATCACGTATCAATAACGTTTTAAGCGGAAAAATATATATACATTTGCATTTGTCGGTTTTTCATTAAAAACAAAATCTAACTGTTCTTTTCTCATGCATTCTAATGAATCCACGGAGAACAATGAAACGTAAACCTCCGCTTCCTCGTCCAATCAAGCAAACGAGCTCCGATTATACAATATTTGGTCACGCATTGCCCGAAAGTCACAGATGAAATCGAGAGAGCATGGAAGCGATTTAATTAAAATCGTTCTTTTATCATGGAAAGCGGAAGAGTTGCGCGATCGTGGTTTCTTTTGCCATAACGGAAAAGTGCTGAACAAGGGGGATAGATATAACTGAATGTAGAAGGCAATTAGTGTCCGTTCGATCTCTTTGTGCTTCTGACAGTATCCGTTGTTCTGCTATATGCGCAAGTAATTCATTGATAAAGAATCTTCTTGATACTAAACTGAGTATTCCACAGAGAGAGAAAAACGAAAATTCTTTATTATGGTAAATTCTAAAAAATCTGCAGAAGTAAAATTTCTTATATAATTCTTCTAAAAATAAAAATTATTCATACGTAGAGTTAAAAAATCATTATATTTCGGCGAGAGTATATACGAGAAAAGAATAGTTTTGCTGAAATATTAAAAAATTTAGCTAGATACAAATCTGAAAATATAATTATGTTGAACCATTAAAGTTATATTGGACGGCTCAACTTGTTACTAAAATGTAAAATTTTTTGCAGCATTAATTATTAACTTGAGAGTTCTACGTATGTAATTATTTTGACGATCCTACATAATTATTTTCAGATCTATACTACATCCAAAAGTTTCAAAATAGTTTTCATTTATGGAAACATTTTGTAATATTTCCATAAAGAATAAAATATGAATATAGTATATATATTTTTAAATTTATTATTACATATTCACTAAAACTGAAAAAAAAATTTTTTTTTAGATTTCTTAAAATTTTTGAGCTTTAATAATAAAATAATATTTACATATGCTATTCTCTTATTGTTACATACTAAATGTACGTCGAAAAATTTGAAATTGATATTTTTTCAGAAATCAAGATTTGTAACATTTATTTGAGACATTTATTTATAATTTCTGTTTATAATAATCTTTCAGCAATTCGTCACTTTATTGAATACTCGGTGAAAATAAGAGAACACATTATGTTATAATTTCATATATGAGAAATAAAATTGTTAGAAACATATAAGGCGTGCTGAAACTTTTTAACGGTAATGTATATTATATAATATCTAGATAAATTTATAAAGACTTCAGCCAAACGGTTTTTCTGTGTAGAATTTGTGAAAATGTGCTTTGTAACATACGTTTTACACGAATCAGTACGACCCACGAAGAATTCAGCATGCTTGTTCCTGTAAGCGCAATGTATAAGCAACGAGTATTCGCTAATGAAGAGAAGGATGATATAATTGTGCATTCAGTCGTGTGGCGAGTGCATAAATCTCAGCACGGTGCGAGCAGTCCGAAGGAGGAGTATCGTGTGAGGTAGAAAGGTTGGGAGAAGCGAGAGGACAGGATAGTTGCTGTAAACCTCTTATCTGGAGCAAGGATACCGAGGAAAGACTAGACCAAATTATCTCGCATACAAGCTTTATATATATATACATACATATATATTCTATACAATATATTGTGTGTATATATACATATATACATATAAATATATATTGCATGCGCGAGGGTCTCTTATTCTCTTCCTATCTTCTTTGAAAATATTTTCAGGCATTTGACATTTTCATCACGAACATCTCGCTGTACGTGTCACTTCCAGCTAATTTCGATGTGATTGCGAGATATAACAGGGATATAAGTAAATGACTTCGCTTCGAACGCTTGTATTGATCGTTTAACATTATCATTCAACATTTAAATATAATGTAAAGATCTTTCGTTTTTGAAATGAATATATATATACGAACACACACATATATCCCATTGTTTTAAAGTAAAGACAGTATAAATTGCTCCACTCATTATTGCATTATAGAGACACTTTTATGTTTAAAGGACATAAAGGGAAAATAATAACTTCTATTATACATACATATATATATATATCAATTAATTTCACAGAGATGTTTAATTTTACAAATTTTTCTGTCTCTTGTGTGCGTCTATCACGTTATCAAAAATCCTTGATTTATTATTCATAAATATAGAGTCTCTATTGGAAACTCATTTTAATGTTGTATAACACAACTTCCCCATCGTAAATAACATACTACCTCACATTTATCGCGATGACAAAATTTTGTGGCAGAAATACTGATTTTTATACTTTTTAGGTACGCCACACGGGTGCAGCATATAGTTAAGAGGAATATTTCCTATAACTTCGTGGAGTTAAAAGGAATATTTCTATTCTCAGGCCGGGTGCTATTCGTTTCGTACATGAGTTATGTATCATTTCACGTTTCTCTCCACCGCGTTTCTTCTCAGACATTTCGTTTTATCTTCCCTTTTTGTTCTTCATACAGGGTGTCTCAGTATAGCAACCGCGCTTTCTCTTCATCATAGATATTAAATGAGTCTCTAAAAACAATCGCGTTTAAAAAACCTCATATGTCTTTATTATCTTCTAAATAAGCTATTATTAAGATTAACGATCATACGTCTCAACAATATCCCACGGAAACAAGATTGCAATTTTGATTGCACAAAATGTTACGATCGATCAGATTTAATTGTTTTGTTTTCTCAAGAACTATACTGTACGCGATCCCCTTTAATTGTTTCCGTTCTCTCGTTGAAACGAAGTGTGGTTGCAATGGGGAACGCTGTATCGGAGTATACGCGTAAGTATGTAATACATTTACACACATATCACGTCCCAGCTTCCACGGTGGAAGTAACGCTCGCGTTGCCAATTTACATGTTCCGTCTTGGTTGCCCGTGTGCGCACTTCGCCTACTTATGTACGTGATTCCACACCCGTACACTATAAAGACTTATCTTCGTCACTTATATGAGCAAAGTGTCAAAGAAGCCTTCGCACTGCCTCGTCACAAGTCATCTAGGGATCAAGATGTCGAGCTATCACGAAAATTACCAAAGTCGGAACCAAAAACCAAATTTTCTCCCGGGGAAATTGCCACCACGAGCAAACCAGTTTCTCCTTCACATACACTTAGGTACGATTAAATTTATTAATTAACAGTATTAAGTCGATTTTCTGTCGATTTTTTTTTTAGATTATTCAATTAAAGTAATAACGTTGATACTTTTATGACACATTATTACCTATAAGAAAATCCAATTTCGACAGATTTAGCGTTTAATTATACATATATATACTTATTATGCAATTTCTTCATATCTAACATAATTATAATATGATTCATAATATATATGATTAAATAATTTAATAATTCATCTAAATTGGATAATTGCTTTCTTTTATTTCTGTATTTATACAGCGTAATTATGAACATAATTATGATCATAATTATAAACAAAAAAAATCTTATACGTAAAGGTATCTTTTTTATTTTCATCAATAGCTCAGTATTTTTATTAATTTTTTTATAGAATGTTGACTTTTCAAGTTCTAATGTCCTTCAAGTGCCTTAATATTACAAAGCTGCGATCTTTTTCTGCTTTTCTCTCTTTTTGCTCCTCTGCGTTTCAATGTATCTTGTCTCATTTTTCGTAATTTCGTTGCTTCCACGTTCTTATTTAACAATATCTGTGTACAGTCGTACTTTAAATTTCTCTGGTTAGACTTTATATCAGTTGTACACTGTCGTCTCGCTTTTTACTAGCACTTTGTACTTTTTCTTTGCTTCTCTTCTTTTTTTTTGTCATAGCACTGTTCCATTTCCAGGCGCATGTAATAAAGTTATTATTATTTTTGTATATTTTGTAGATTTCTAAATCTATAGATTCTTTTTATTCTCACAGTAATTCATTAAACGATATAAAGATGATTAAATCTGAAATTTTATACATTTTTTTTGTATCAATGGTTTGGATGCTTCATTTCAATACTACCTCAGCAAATTACTCGGCATGTAAAGAAAAACGAAAAGGAACATTACAGAGTTCGTTAAATGGAGGCGAAGTTTCGGTCTGTTTCGACCGATAACCGCGATCCTTAACTAATCTTAACTTCAGAGGGAATTTCGTGACCAATCCCATAGGAACTCTCGAACCTTAGTCCATCGTGCGTCGACCATGGGAATCATTTCAAACCGCTAGTCGCCACAGGACTTCTGGTTCAATCAAGTAATCTCAATCTAATTAGCTGGTAATACAATAATCCACGAAGTGATAAAGTGAATAAAGTGAATCAATCGACAACTCATCTTCGTCGAAATTCGACGGACTACAACAATCAGAACTTGTGAAAGTTCGGGCTTCGGAACAAAGCTGTTGTTTTTGATAATAATAGATTAGTTACCGTTAACACGGTTAGTCTTAACTTAGATGACAATCGAAGAATAGGACATTCAAACACATAAACTAATCGACGAAATAATAATTAATCTATGTAGCATTAGCTAGAGTAAACTTTACAGAAATTTAATATCAATACAATATTGATCCATCAATTCAATACACAATTTAAAATACACAGGAATTAATTACTTATTTTTAAGAATTTATAGTATTCGAGTATTTTAAGTATTAAAAGCAGTCGTTGAGAATACCTTTAATATTCTAAATGAGTAATTAATTTCGATAATAAATTGGCCAATGTTAGAGTTCTGTAAAGGAAAGAAATATATTTAATAGTTCTTCATGTCGTATCAACTTGGAATTACATAGAAAATTATGAATCTTTCTTTTTATACGTTTATAAACACGGTCAAATAAATGAGCGCTTTGTACATCTCACTTACTTCCATAAATTTTTCTTACGTTTCTCCAAACGAGAAAAGCTGCTTATACTATTGCTCCAGCCAGTGGGTCATATTTACCTACATATATTTTGTGCTTGCCATGACGTATCGACGTCATCCATCTACTTTCTATTTTATTAACGCAATTCTTATCGTAAAATAATTTTCATGTTGCAATATTATCGATCAGCAGTGCCATACGATTGTATAATATAACGTAAATTCGCGAATTCACCGCCAATGACTGAACCGTCGCGTCGGTGATCGATCGACGAAAACGCAAATGACATCGATGGGCGATATAATAAATTACATATCGCGGAACGAGCCATCTCGATTACATATTTCATACATTGAACGGGAGCGTAACGAAATTTTTAACGAATTAAGCGCATCGCCACCACGGTCGTACAATGATTCATTTCAATAATCGACAGGGGAAAATAACGTTTAAATGTCCATTTAATTCAAATCTCGAAAAGAGGGATAGAACAAATTTCCGGGTCAAAGGATATTCATAAGCCATAGGTGAAACGCGAGTCGAACAGACGGCGATGTAACGTTCGTTTTACACCGGTAATTAACGTTTTATTACTCACACACTCGCGTGCAATACTTTAATATCAGCACGTTTAACACGTGAGATGCTCGAGTAACACACGCTTGTTGCATACGCCGCGGCCCGTAATAAAATTTATATCGCACCGACGTTTCTCCAGCGTTTTTTTTTATTAATGGAAATTATTTCTCTGTATTAAACGTTCGTAGAATTGCTCGCGCTTATGTGACGCAAATAAATAGCATGCATCGACAAAAAAAAAAAAAAAACGAGTGACAGTCAATATTAACTAATACGTATAAAAATAATACCTTAAGAATTATATCATCCAGAAAAGTATCCGTGTACATAAAATATAAATAAAAACAATTTTTATAACGGCTTTATTTGTGTACTTTACATACTATGCATACAAAGTACTTTCTGTTTTTTGCGTAAATATATTTTAATTTTTAATAAATTATCTTGTCATTAAATCCCGCTTCTCATGTTAAGAAAAGTCCGATGTTCACTTTTTCTATATAGAATCAACAATGAAGACAAAATATACAGCAATATGATAAAGCAACCTATGTAATTATTTGTTATTATGCGTCTCGTACACGAAGAAAGAAGAAGCAAAAATGTAAGACAATTTATTATCTCCTACAAGTTCTACAAGTTCAAGCTATAACTTTGCGTTGCATAATAATATTTAATCATATTTAATCACACCCGTGCGGCGATCGTGCGACAATCTGCAATATAACGATCGTTGCGTGTGTATCGTCATGCGGAATTGTTTGCGTTCAATCAAGCTGCGGCTTATCGTTCTCCGCATTTTCATTTTCCTACCAAGCCGGGATGACTCAAACGGGCTTTTAACGAAGACATTATTACCGCGAGCCTTCGAGACTGATTACTCTTCATCAATAGGAGGGCTCCACGGCGCTACCAAAGACTATAAAAGACAAGCTGGTTGCGGATCGATCGCCAGTACACCGCGGCTTTTTTATTGTCGCGGTGCCGAGGAAACGTGCAGTTCGCGTAGCGCAAAAACGTTGCACCAGCTTGTCGCATCTGGCTCGTCGTATTGTAGCAGTGACAGCGGAGCGACGTGCTTAAAGGGTGAGTTTCTTAGTCTGCGAAATGGCATCGCGCTGCACCGTTAATGCTCCGCGTTATTGAAACAGAACAATATGGAATTGATGAGTTCATCAACATGCACATACACACACACAATAGGAATATTATTCCGCGATATTTGTGATTTTCCAATTTTTCTCTCGCAACTGTTTATTATACCTGACTTGTATTTTAATGGAGCAGCGCGCATTGAAACGGTGAGTTCTCAATCCAGCAATATTATTCCACGAATGATTCGTACTTTCCCGTCCCTTTTATATACGTAGTTTATATTATAACGGAGCGATATTGAAACGCGGCGAGATATTTAATTTGGGAATATCATTCTGCGATGTCTGATGCTCTTTAATCCTTGGGCGAGAGGAAATTTAGATTATAATTCTGATGATGGATCTTTATTCAAATGTAAAGCAGTACATTTTATGTTACAATCTAAATTATTACGTAGCAACATTAAACGTATGAAATGAATACAACGAATTAATGTCCAATAAACGTAAGTACAAATTGAGTATTTAATATTTAACTATACGATGTGTGTATAGGTATAATAAAAAAATAGGAAATACTTACTGATTATAATGCAATATACGTAGATATTTCTTTTAACTATGAAGGTATTAATAACGTTCTATCCAATAAATTTTTCTCTCGAAATTGATAAAAAAAAGAAGAATAATAAAAATTGGGAACCGTATCGTATTCTGGTTATACAGGAGGGTGAGATAGTGAATGGGTGAACAAGCGCCATACGAAAGCCTGAAAACGGCTTTAACGAGATTCGGGAGGGCGGCGCGACAAGGGTACGTAAGAGTGCGAGGCATCGTCCGCAAAAACTTTCTATGTGTATGCGTATAGCAGCACGGAACTGTTCGTGTAACAGTTACCGAACGCTTCCGGGTAAAATCATGGTTTGGCGAAGACCGGGAAGAGCATGCGGCGGGATTGGCAAAACCGTTTGATGCAGTTCCCAACAAAACTCTGATGAAGCGAACTGTCGCATGAACGCGAATGCTAGTGGCTACCCTAATTAAAGCGATCGCTGCTGATATTTAATTAATCTTCTACAGTTCTCACAAGTTTCTTACGAATACCAGCACGTAATTTTTCTTTCCTGATTTTATTATAATAAATTTAATCTGTGTGTGTGTGTCTTTATAAAACTTAATTATTTATTTACAATTTAATAGTAAATAAGTGCAAGCGTTTTATGATCCACGTGGATCATAATAAATGTTTGAGATAATTCTTCATTTATACAATAATGTTTAAATAGCGGAAGAATCTGATCAAATCTCATTAATTATGCGCATTAATGTGTGCATGATTTATTAGCTGATTATTATCATGAAAAAAGATGTTCATAACAGGCAATATCTTAATATTGTATACGTCTACTAATCACGGTATTTACGGAAAACCCGTTATGAATTCAACATGATAATGTGTTAATAATTTAATCAGCCTTAATTTTGTGAGAAGATTATCGACTTCCATTGCATCTACGCGAATAATAAATATTATATTGAATAACACGTAGTGCCTACTTTAATGACGTTTCCTGTCACTAAGGTGGAAATGATCAAGTAAAAAAAAATGTTTTTCTTACACACAACAATATAAACGGATTAATTTTTAATAAATTCGATGATCCAGTTATTTCGTAACAAGCTGCCCAAATTGCGAAGCTTCGTATTTTTCATGAGAACTATTTCGGCGACACAGTTTCCAAAATTTCGTCTTTGTACGATCGAACAGTCGGAATATGTAACTCATATACGTGACAAATCGGAACAAATTCAAATTTAAACAAAATTTATATTTACATATAAAATATATATTTTATTTTGATTCTGTGTTGCTATTGCGGAAATTACGTGTATATGTATTATCGAATACAGAAATAATTATACCAGATGCTTCTAAAGTAATTGCCTTTCCTTTTACTGTACATTTTCTGATGAATTTGGAGTTGACTTTTCTTTTTAGCGAAAATTCTGCCTTCTCTTTCATTTATAATTCTCTCTCTCTCTCTCTCTCTCTCTCTCTCTCTCTCTCTCTCTCTCT